>NW_015505216.1:4621319-4628782 GCF_001515645.1 Sinocyclocheilus grahami | reverse complement strand
ATAAATATATTTAAAATATAAACATAACCTATTTTTCTGCAATATATACATGCATGTGTGTGTGTGTATTTATATATACATAATAAATATACACAGCACACATACATATATTATGTCAAGAAAAACTTTTATTTTGGATGCGATTAATCACGATTAATCGTTTGACAGCACTAGTCAAAACACTGCAGAAATGTGTTTACAAAATAAAAAAACTTTTTAACACCCAATCCACCTCATTTTTTTGAAATGCAGAAATTCTATGAATGTGCAATGAAAATAATATATAATAATAATGATAAATTAAATAATAAATATAACAACAAATACAAACACAATCCAGTTTGTAATATGAAGCAGTGCCACCTACTTCTAAAAATCTCACAAAAAGGAACAAAAAACATCATAATAACTTTAAAATAACTTTTGGTTTAAACTCACAATTCTTCCTTCACTTAGAAAAACTGTTTTAAAGATTTAGATTCCAATTGTATGACAAATTTCCATTAGACTGAATTGAGTGATCTTTAAAGTCATTATGTGCATATAATGAATTCTGAATATATGTAAAGAATTTAATTAAAATTAATTAAATGTCCATGGAACTTAAATACCAAGAGCCCCAAACAGGAAGTTTGGTAATACTTCGAAATAAAACGTGGTACCACCTTACTCTTATTGGACGTGCAAAGTCTGATGTCAGCAGCACTGACTAATCTGTATCTGTTTTTAAATTTTTTAATCAGTATTGTTTGAACTGACTGCGAATGAATACTTAATTTCACTTTATGTACTGTAATGTTTAAACAAATTATTGCATCCTTCCTGATGACCCCAAACTTTTGAAACGTATCGTAGCCTATATCTGACAAGACACACACAGCGAAACAGTAAAAGGGAGAGAACCTGTCACTGATGGCTGATTCTCTGCTCTGTTCAGTGATCTGGAGGTCCTCTGATAGAGACGGACATAACTCAGGCTTAGGAGCAGATCTCCGTGCTCTGCCAGAGGATGCAGAGGCTTCCTTCCTTGCCCTCTGCCTCCAGGGAGTGCTGGAGAGAGGAGCTGGAGATTGATCCACAGGTGTCATATGTCTCTCTTCTATTACCTCTCTCTCTCTCCTCTCCCTCCCGTTCTGCTCCAGGCCATGTCCGTTCAGGTTATCCCTGTCTCTGCTTTCACTCCTCCACACCACTCCCTCCGAAGAGCTCTTTTTCAAGATGCCTTTAATCTGCACTGCATTCTGGGAGTAGCTGTCTGATGCAGGCTTCAGATGGGGTGATGAGGTGAGTTCAGAGGAGGAACCCCTCTCCTGTGAAGAGCTCAGCCCAGAGAGACGCACTTCACTGGGCTTCAGATTGATGGACTCAGCCTGCTGTCGGTCAGAGAGGTGAGGCGCCAGATGAAGACGAGGAAGCTCAACAGGCCCTTTCTGAAGCTAAGAGTGGAAGAAAGCTTGTCAATGTCTCTGAAAGAACCAGAGCAGGTACTCTAGAATTTATAGTCACAAAATAAACAATTCCCTGTATATATACAGTGGTGGCCAAAATGATTAGAACTCTAGTATTTTCACCAGCTAAAAAATGGTTTTAAGTAAGTTATTTCTATCCTTTGCTGTAGTGTGTCAGTCGGAAATATCAGTTTATATATCCAAACATTCATTTTGCCATTAATTGTAATAACCCAGATCTCTGTGTGGAGCACTGGCTGTTGTCAGGCTCCTTGCGCAAACAAAAATCTCACTGGATTTGTACAATTAATGGCAAAATGAATGTGTGAATTTTAATGCTTTGGTTAGCATTCTATATATATATATATATATATATATATATATATATATATCAATGGAAGATTTGCAGCCGCAAAATTGCATTACTGCAAATATCATAATTCCAATGACCAGTATTTCTACCATAATAATTATTTTTATTTTAAATTATCAATTTATACTGAATGAAGTGTCAACCCAGGAAGTGGTATAGAACTGTGCAAGCTTTGGATGTGTTGATGGATGCGATCTACTCTCTTTGTTTTGAACATCATCCGATCCAGACATATTCTTTGACAAAAGTTAGATTTTTCTCAGCATTTTATTCAAAATGTTGCATTGTAATGAAAACTACCAACATTCAAGCGTTAATACAAAATGAATGCATGAAGCTCTTTCTTTTGACATTGCATGTTTAGATATTCAAACATGCAAAATATTCTGGGGGCCATAAGATTTTTGTGAAAATTATCAAAAATCTTGGCAGTGACTGGCAACTTTAAACAAAACAAAGAAAAACACTGGGGTGAAAGAGTTAAGAAAAATTGCTATGCTGGTCCACCAGCTAAACATGCACCAGCCAGCATAAACCAGCATGAACATCTGGTCCTTTCATGAGGGTCACTAGATCTAAAGCTCTTGTAACACACTGATTTGTTCACCATACATACTGACTAGACAGATTTAACAGTTACTCCACAATTGGCAAATGGAGAGGACTTCTAGTAATCACAGATATGCAGACCTACACAGTATGTTCATGCACAGCAAATACACTTACCAAATTTACCTCATCCACAGTGATGGGCTGTGTGCGGTAACGTGCACCCTTCTGTCTACGTCTCTCAGAGGCCTCTAGAGGGCTGCCGTCTCTCGCGGGACTCCCCACAGCACCCAATATGGGCTGAGACAGTTTGTTGAAGAGAGCCAGTTTCTCACTCATCGACAGTTTAGTACCAGCATCATCCTCTACCTCAGGCTCAGCCTCACCTGCCTGTGGACTGGAGGAAGAATAACAGACAGTTAATACGCTTGTTATTAACTCTCAGAATTACTTTTTAATGTAACAGTGGCTCTTCTGTTGTGAGTAAAGCTAGAGATTGTGAGACAGATGGAGCGTTAAGCTGCAAGAAATTAGTCCTGCCTTACCTCGCTGCCATCACTGTTTCCTCAAAGGTGATTGGCTGAGTGAGTGCTCGAGGATCGTAGTTACGGCGAACTCTGCGCTCATGGAAACTATTACTGGAGCGAGGTTTGAGGAACGAGGAAGCCTCAGGTGAAGCTGTCTTCTCCAACTCCTGATAGAGGAACAACATAAATCAAAAATTAACGAATGAATGTTCATGCTACTTAAAATAAATGTGAATGGTGACCAAGGGCCATCAAACTCAAAAAATGACCATAAAAGTGATTTCAGATTTCAGTCGTTACATTCATGTTGGCATACACTCTAATATGCTCTACGTTTTGTCCCTGGTCACAATTCACTTTCATTGTACGTAAAACATTTTTGTGAAAATCTACTTATGTGTTCCCCACATCATCCACATAATCACATCAACATGTGGATGAAGGAATGACACAATTATCATAGGTGAACATTTAGGTGAACAATTCCTGTCATTTCTGTATCGGCAAAAATGAAATTGCAATACAATTTTAAATGTCTCTGGTGAAGTGGGTCAATGGCAGAATGAATAAAATAGAGCCTGGGTTGGCACTCTGGGTAAGAAAGACACAATAACCAACGAAACCCAGTGGGTCACGCTGTAACCAAACACTCCAGGTGTCTTATTACCACCTACAGTCCAAAGACAGACAAAGCGAAAGAACAGAGAAGAAAAAACATACTGGATCAGAAACGGAGAGAGAGAGTACTCCAAAATTACACATACCCAGAGACTTAAATGAGTGCATTCAAAATTAATCATCTAATGTTTCCTAGAAGTTGTTTTTCACAACTCATATATTTGCTTTATTCTAAAAAAAAAAACAAAAGCAGAAAAACTCTGGACGATCTTTGTATGTGAGTGTATGTTCTGAGTGTGTAATTTCTGAAAATATAAGACAATGACGCCTGACAAAACAGAATAATCATAAAAGTACTCAATACTAAAACACCAAAAGGTGTATTTTATGGTACCGGATAAGTATAGTCTACACTACAGTATATATAATTAGCTTCTATTAAGAACAGTAAATTGGGAAGTCCCCACATGGGTAAATATATACAAGGTGTGTGTGTATTCCATCCATGGCAATGACCTTTTTCTTTTCAGCCTGCAGCAGTTGCTAAAGAGATATGGTGGGCTCTTGTTTCACCTACTTTAAACAGAGACATCTTGGCAGCTACACTCATCTTGGCTCTGTCATCTGTCTTTACATCCACTGCAAGAAAAACAGCAAGCACACATTACATGTGGATAAGGATCACCGTGCTGATTCACACACACACACACACACACAGACACATATTTATCTAATTGAGGACATACCATAACTACTACTGTTTTTCAGAGTTGATTAAGTGAACTATAATGAATGAACTGTAACTCAATCCTTTCCATTAAAATACTTTTTGCAGTTTCAGAATTATTTAATATTTATAATATTTGGCCATAAATCTATAGTTGCCTAAATGCATACGCGCGCACACATGTGCATTTGATTCACCTTAGATCATAATGGCCAAATGTCTTTGTGAGATCACTAAATGACTAACAAACATATCATACCTACTCTCTCATGCACTCATAAACTCATTGCTCCATGTTTGGCCAAACTCACACACGGCCTGGCAGATGTATTCTTCACCTGTGTGTACTTCTCTTGACTGGCAGATTTACGGCTGATCTCAAACACACGCACATTTCTTCCCTCTGTTTGTCTCTCAGGTCATGTGTGAACTTAGTTCATTTTGCTAACTGTGTTTTTAGATGTTTAGATGATTTAGTGTGGCTTATTACTGTCCTAAAAATCATAACTTATATTTATCACTCTTTAAGCTTGCTCTAATGCAGCCTCTTAAGATTTATCCTCTCTCCAGTAATAAAACAGAGGACATTATAACTGTTTACGACAGTATCTACTTACTCAAAATATTTGCATGTGTAAAAGTGTATAAGAGTGTGTTTATGTTTTGGTTTACTATGGTATCCTACACACTTCCACTACACACAGTCTCACTTTGATCCATCGTTTTATTCCATCATAAAACTAGCAGTACTATAAAAATGTTCTTTTTAAAATAGGTATTACGTTGCATTGATACTATGTAGCGTTAAGAGTTACAAAACTTATGAAAGGCCACTCAGACTACAGTTAAACAATCACTGACCAAAAAAAAGAAATCTGCTATACATGTAAATACTACAGTATATACACTACCAATCAAAGTTTTGGGTCAGTAAGATTGTTTTTCTTTTACAAATAAATCAATACTTCATTCAGCATTAAATTGATCAAAAGTGGAATAATAACATTTACAATGTTTCATATAAATGGTGTTCTTTTGAACTTTCTATTAATCAAATAAATAACTGAATTCACTTTGGATAAAAGTGTCTGCTAAACTATTCAATGTAAACGTAAATCAAAGAATCTTGCAAAATATGTATCACGGTTTCCACAAAAATATTAAGCAACATTGATATTAATCATAAATGTTTCTTGAGCAGCAAATAAGCATATTAAAATTATTTCTGACAGAAAATGTGACACTGAAGACTGGAGTAATGATGCTGAAAATGTAGCTTTGCACATAGAAATAAATTACATTTTAATATATATTAAACTAGAAAACATTTTAATTTGAAATTGTAATAATATTTCACAATATATATCTTTAAAAAGCATTAAAAATTATACCAACCCCAAACTTTTGAAAAGTATACTAAAATGTCATCAACAATATTTCAGTATTATACCATCATCTTTGTTTTCACCTATTTATCTTGTTTAAATTATTTCTATTCAATTTCATGAGTTTTAGCTTAATTTACTAAAAACAAAAAGTGCAATGAGATTCTTACTGCAGGTTTTAACTTTGGAACCACATGAATTACTTAATTACTTAAATCACCTAAATTAAAAATGCAGCAATTTTATGCACTTACTTTGTGAGTTGTCTTGATTTCCATCGTCCATTCTTCTGTGAAATAAAGAAAAAACGAGAACTCTCAGAGTAACAGGAAGCACCAGACAATCACACTCAACCACTCACTCAAACCTTCTCATGCAAAGTAAAAGATACACAGAAAAAAGTGAGATGACTTCATGCCAGATCTGCTGTAACAAGCCTCTCCTGCACAACAGGCATTGTGACAGACACAGACACATCTGTGCAGGTTATAAGCATGACATAATGCTAACTATTAAAACTATGAGCTCTCACACACACCTTGTTTGATGATCCTATCTAGCACATAAGATACGTTGAGTTCATTTCCTGACTCAAAGGAAAGGACTGTGCTGACTTACGATCTCTGACATCTGTTAATATATTCCAGATAGTTATGATACTGAAAGGTACAATAGCACTAAAAACTCCTTTGATTTGACTCTTTAATCACTAAAATAGCAACAAACACGCCCAGCACGTTCTTAAACATTTATTTGTTACTATGCAGTGATTCAACAAAGTGTATATATTATAAATGTGTGTGTGTGTGTGTGTGTGTGTGTGGTAATACTTTGGTTTAGGGACCAAATCTCACTTATCTCATTAGCATGCATGTTACTGGCCTTGTCATGATCTCTAGCTGGAGTGCCCGTGAGCTTCGCTAGAGGGCACCCCATCCCGGACTTTACCACTCCATCAAAAAATTAATTTCCCATAATCCTTTGCTCGGACTCATCAACACTCACTCTTTGCACCTGTGTCTCATTTACTCTGTCTGCTCACCCTATATAAGCCTGGTTTAGTTTGTCATTCTCACCTCTGTTACACTGCATCTCTGAGCAGTTCTTCTGGTTCTATGTATCTTGGTTTTTGGACTCTTTGCCTGTGTGTTGACCCTTGCCTGCTGTCTGATTTTGATTCTGGACTTTCCTAATAAACACTGCATTTGGATCCTCACTCAGTCTCTGAGCAGTTCCGTAACAGAAGACTTCGCCAATAATGGATCCAGCAGTACAGATGATGTTTCTCCGCCAAGGTACATGTTCCATTGAGGATTATGTTGTGGATTTCCTTGAACTGGCACATGTGACTCAGTTAGATAAAATATACTTAATGATATTTTTTTCGAGGGGGCCTATCTGAACCTCTCAGTTCAAACATGCCACTGCATGACCCTAACTGGACACTGGAATATTATATTGACGTTGCATTACAGCTGAGTGGCTCTCCTTTTACCGTGGGAATTGCAGAGGAGAACGATTCTCCCATAGTAATCTCCACTCCTGAGCCTTGTCACAAGATGGCCGCCACGCCTGAGTCCCCGGCCAAGATGGCCGCCACGCCTGAGTCCCCGGCCAAGATGGCCGCCACGCCTGAGTCGGATGCGGAGCTTGGGCCAAGACTGATTGCTAGTGTGATGGACCCACCTCTGATGACGGTGCGAGCTGTAGGAATCCCAGTGATGTCCGCGCTCTCAAGCCCCGCCATCTTGGAGGTCATGCCACACTCTGCTGCCCTTCCTGTAATGGTCACCATTTTGAGCGTGTGGGCTGCACACTGCGCTCCTGAGGCCTCTC
>NW_015505216.1:4618792-4621175 GCF_001515645.1 Sinocyclocheilus grahami | reverse complement strand
CAAGATGGCCGCCACGCCTGAGTCCCCGGCCAAGATGGCCGCCACGCCTGAGTCCCCGGCCAAGATGGCCGCCACGCCTGAGTCCCCGGCCAAGATGGCCGCCACGCCTGAGTCCCCGGCCAAGATGGCCGCCACGCCTGAGTCCCCGGCCAAGATGGCCGCCACGCCTGAGTCCCCGGCCAAGATGGCCGCCACGCCTGAGTCCCCGGCCAAGATGGCCGCCACGCCTGAGTCGGATGCGGAGCTTGGGCCAAGACTGATTGCTAGTGTAATGGACCCACCTCTGATGACGGTGCGAGCTGTAGGCATCCCAGTGATGTCAGCGCTCTCAAGCCCCGCCATCTTGGAGGTCATGCCACACTCTGCTGCCCTTCCTGTAATGGTCACCATTTTGAGCGTGTGGGCTGCACACTGCGCTCCTGAGGCCTCTCATATCCATGAGTCTGCTCCTAAGGCCTTTCCTGTGTATGAATCCGCTGCAGAACCTCCCGAGGAGGCGGCACCCACTGCAGAACCTCCTGAGGTGGTGGCGTCCGTTCATGAACTCCCTGCCTGCCCTGTCACGGCCATGGAGGCCGTTCACGAACTCACAGACCGTCTTGTCACGGCCATGGAGGCCATTCACAAACTCACTTCCTGTCTTGTCACGGCCATGGAGGCCGTTTGTGAGCTCTTTACCTGTGCTGTCACTGCTACGGAGGCCGTCTGTGAACTCGCTTCCTGTCCTGTCACGGCTACGGAGGCCGTATGTGAACTCTCTACCTCTCCTGTCGCGGCTATGGAGGCCGTATGTGAACTCTGTCTGTCCTATTCTGCCAATGGAGGCCGTTTCAGAACTATCTACCTGCTCTGCTACGCTTAATGAGCATTGTTATGATCTTGTTGTCCCACCCAAAAACTGTTGGCTTACCTCCGGCCTTTTTTTCATAATTTATTTGTTAAATTTGTTTGGCTAGTAGAAATTATGAATAGCCGATAACTTAAAAATTTAGTAGCCAAATTGGCTGGTGAGTGAAAAAGTTCATTTCAAACCCTGTATATACTGTGTATTATACACACACATATACATACAAAGATATACACACACACACAAAGAAAAACAAGTAGATAGAAATAGAAAGCTAGTGGGGTTTTTTTGTTGTTGTGAGTTTATATCTTGCAATTCTTGCAATTGAGAGATCTAAACTAAACTAAAAAAAACTGAATTACAATTACCTTTTATTAATACCATTCTTTTTTTTTTATCCAATGGCAGAGACATGCTCCAATTTATGTACATACAGTCATGGTGCAAATTGATAAACAGAGGTGTGACATGCGTTCTTTTCGGCTCATTAAAGATTAATCTTGCAGCGGCATTTTGGATTAATTGTAAAGGTTTGATAGAAGTGAGTTTACATCTCTGAACTCTGTTATTTTGTTCCCACCACTGAATAAAAAACAAAAAAGGTGATTGCTATTTTTCATGTCACAGTTTAGAATTTTCCATGCAATTGTGAGTTTATATCTTGCAATTCTTGCAATTGAGAGATCTAAACTAAACTAAAAAAAACTGAATTGTAAGATAAAAAGTTACAATTACCTTTTATTAATACCATTCTTTTTTTTTAATCCAATGGCAGAGACATGCTCCAATTTATGTACATACAGTCATGGTCAGAATTATTGGCACCCTTGGTAAATATGATCAAAGAAGGCTGTGAAAATAAATCTGCATTGTTAATCATTTTGATCTTTTATTTTAAAAAATTCACATAAATCTTTTAAAAATATTTATTTTAAGAATTTAAAATGGGAGGAAATATCATTATGAAATAAATGTTTTTTCTCTAATACACATTACACACAATTATTGGCACCCCTAGAAATTCTTATGAGTAAAATATCTGTGAAGTATATTCCCATTCATATTTACAATTTTGAGCACTCCAGGGTGATTATGAACATGAAATTATCCAGCCATGGCTTCCTGTTTCAAAGGAATATGGAGGGAAAACAAAGGCCAAATTCCCTTAATCATCCATCACAATGAGAAAAACCAAAGAATATATTTCTGATGTGCAGCAAAAGATAATTGAGAAAATTTAGATAATTGACTAATTAGAAAGTGACTTTAAGAAAAGAGCTAGAGCAGTGAAAATTCCCATTTCCACCATCAGGGCAATAATGAAGAATTTCCAATCAACAGAAAATGTTACAAATCTGCCTGGAAGAGGACATGTGTTTATATCGTCCTAATGCACAGTGAGGAGGAGAGTTTGAGTGGCTAAAGACTCTCCCAGGACCACAGCTGGAGAATTGCAGAAAATTGTTGAGTCTCAGGGTCACAAAACCTTAAAAAATAAAAAATCAAACAGCACCTACACCACATGTTGTTTGGGAG
>NW_015505216.1:4605261-4610622 GCF_001515645.1 Sinocyclocheilus grahami | reverse complement strand
CTGCCTGGAAGAGGATGTGTGTCTATCTCGTCCTAATGCAGGGTGAGGAGGAGAGTTTGAGTGGCTAAAGACTCTCCCAGGACCACAGCTGGAGAATTGCAGAAAATTGTTGAGTCTCAGGGTCACAAAACCTTAAAAAATAAATTGTCAAACAGCACCTACACCACATGTTGTTTGGGAGAGTTTCAAGAAAAAAAAACAAGAAAAGAACATGCTCACATCCAAAAACAATCCCCAGCATATTCAGTTGTCAGACACGACTGGAACTTCAAATGGGACTGGCTTCTATGGTCAGATGTAACTAAAAAATTTGCTTTTTAGCAGCAAACACTCAAGATGGGTTTGGTGCACACAGGGATAAAAAGTACCCCATGTGTACAATGAAATATACTGCTGTATTTTTAATGTTGTGGGCCTATATTTCTGCTGGAGGTCCTGGACATCTTGTTGAGATACATGGCATATTTGAGTCTATCAAATACCAACAGATAAAAAATCAAAAAGTGACTGACTCTGTTAGAAATCTTATAATGGGCCATGTTTGGATCTTCCAACCGGACAATAATCCAAAAACAAACCTTAAAAACAACACAAAAATGGGTCACTGGGCACAAAACCAAACTTCTGCTATGGCCATTCCAGTCCTCTGACCTGGACCCTATAGAAAATGAGTGTGTTGAACTGAAGAGAAGAAGCACCATCATGGAGCTGGGAATCTAAAGGGTCTGGAGAGATTCTGGATGAAGGAATGGTCTCTGATCTCATGTCAGGTGCTCTCTAACCTCATCAGGCATTATAAGAGAAAACTCAGAGCTGTTATTATGCTAAATGGAGGTTTCAAAAAACATTGAATAAAAGGGTGCCGTTAATTGTGTCCAATGTGTATTAGAGAAAAACATTTATGTCATAATGATATTTCATAATGTTATTTTAAATTCTTATTCTCCAATGAAAGGTTAGATTTATGTGCATTTTTTAAATAAAAGATCAAAATGATTAACAATGCAGATTTATTTTCACAGCCTTCTTTGATCATATGTACCAAGGGTGCTAATAATTCTGACCATGACTATACTACTAGTCAGAAGTTGGGGTCGGTGCAATTTTTTTACGTTTTTGAAATAAGTTTCTTATGCTTACCAAGACTTTTACCTTTAAAACGTGCACAGTAAAACCAGTAATATTGCAAAATATTAATTTTAAAATACAAAAATATGAATATTTAAAAATAATATTTTAGTTAAAAAAACTATTATTTAAAATAGAACATTTTTGTAACAGTATAAATGTTCACTTTTCATCAATTCAAAGCTTACTTGATGAATAATAGTATTCGTAAAAAAAAAAACTGACCACAAACTTCTGAATGGTACTGTATGGAAGCAATGATCAGAGGCATTTGGTTTTTGTCACATCTTAAAAGGTTAATGACAGGCAAAACACCCAATAAAGTTAGTGTGTCTATAGTAAGCAACTGCTTTAAGCACACTGCAGGCACACTGAAGTGGAGATCAGAGACAGGCGTCTCCATACCCGCAGCTGTCCTTTATCTCGCAGGCTGTTACGGGTTGAGTACGAAAGCGTTCACTATTTTTGCGGCACCCTGCAGAATCCCCTGACATGTATCGACGGGTACGCAGACGACTTCCTTCTGCACCTGGTTGAACTGCGAGGTCAAGATTCAAGGCCACCACGCCATCATCAGTGGCTCTAATATTTGAGTAGACAGACCATAACAGATGAAGGAGAGGAAGAACGTGTGAGTGGGGGAAAAAGAAACAGAGAAAGAAGCAATGAGTCAAAGGAAAAGATTAGAAAAGAGCTCTGCACACAGAGTGTATCCTCACAGCACACTGAAGATGGTAGAGTGTTAGACAGAATCAATCACACTGCCCCAAAACTACAGGTGCGCATTAGCAGTGTGTTAGCACCACAAAATGTGCACAGAATACAATTTATTACATAAAGAGATAAGAGATCAACTCCAGTGATAAAGATAAACTAAAGTGAACCCCAAAATTGAATATTTAGCATACAAGGATAACAATGAACAATGAATGACAGCCAACAATGAATCATATGCTTAAAATATTGTTTGACATATTTAGAATTTTAAAGAGTTGGAATAAAAAACAAAGATTTTTAAATGTGAAAATGTTTTAAAAGCTTTTTAAATGTTTGAAAGTCTTTCAAAAAGTGAGAAGGAAGTCTATTAATTTGTTGATTCGACTGGAGCTATTTTTTATTTATATTTATGTTTATATTTATATTTATACACGACCATTCAAATTGGAGGTCAGTAAGATTTTTTATATTTTTGAAAGAAGTCTATTATGCTCACCAAGGCTGCAATTTTTTTAACAAAAATGTTAGTGCTGTCAAACGATTAATCGCGATTAATTGCATCCAAAATAAAAGTTTTTGTTTACATAATATATGCGTGTGTACTGTGTATATTTATTATGTATATATAGATACACTCACATACAGCATATATTTTGGAAATATCTACATGCATATATATTTATATTCTTATATTTTATATATAAATATATTTAATATATAAGCATAACATATTTTTCTTAAATATATACATGCATGTGTTTGTATTTATATATACATAATAAATATACACAGCACACACACACATATATTATGTAAACAAAAACTTTTATTTTAGATTTTAGATTAATAGTTTGACAGCATTAAAAAATATATAAAAACAATTATTGTGAAATACTATTACAATTTATTAATAACTTTTTTCTATTTGAATATATTTAAAAATAGTAATTTTTTCCTGTGATGACTGTGATTCCTGTGATTACTCCAGAATTCAGTGTCACATGATCCTTCAGAAATCATTCTAATATGCTGATTTGCTGCTCAAGAAACATTTCTTATCATTGTCAATGTTAAAAACAGTAGTGTTGCTTAAAGGGGTCATAGGATGCCCATTTTCAGCAAGTTGATATGATTCTTTAGGGTCTTAATGAAAAGTCTGTAACATAGTTTGGTTAAAATTTCTCAATGGTAGTGTAAAAAACACCTTTTTTACCCTGTCAAAAACAGTTCTTTTCAGATCAAACCATTTTTGTAGCATTTTCCTTTAAATGTTAATGAGCTCTGCTGACCCCGCCCCTCTCTTCCCAGCTGCTCTTGAGGGACTGTTTACTTTAGCCGCATTCATCGTGAAACTTGCTAATTAGCACATTATTAGGAAAGGCGATTTGCAAAGATTCATTACAAAACATTATACTCACTTCTTCTGTAAATTCGCACAAACATAGATGCATTTATGTAGATCGGGGCGCATTCCCTTCAAAACCAAATGTAATCCACTGCGTCTTCATCGGCTCAGATGTCGGGAGTAAATGACAACTGCTGTTCATTATTACATCCAACAACAGGATACCTCAATCGCTCAGGAGTCATTCTTGTCTACATCTGCTACGGCGGTGAAACAATGGCGGACTGATGACAGCTCAGCTCACTCAGGGCGGGTCTAAGGTAAGACGCCAGTCTAGTCTGTGCTGAACTGTCAATCAAACTATCGTGTTAGGGGCCTGTCTGTGTGACGTCACACAGACAGCCCTCTGAGATCAGCTCGATTTGAGAAAGGAGAAAACATTTAACCAGATTTAAAAAAAACACGGTGGATTTTTATCATTATAGGGTGGATGTGTACACACTAGTGATGCGCGGATGAGCTAAAACGTCACCCGAATCCGCAGCTTCAAATAAATTATCCACCCGCCAACCTTGTCTGATTTAGATAACCGCACCCGATCATCACAATATGGTTCGTACGGTCATGAAAAACCTGGAAAAGTCATTGAACAGCAATTTCCAGGTTTATGTAAAAATAAATCAACTCTAAAAGTTTTTGAAAAAATCACGAAAATCTATTTCACAAGTTTCTGTATAATAGAATTATGTTTAATCAGATCCTGAATTTCGTTACGGGATTGCGCCTACATCGCATTACACATTCCCGCAGCTTTCAACTTTAAAATTAGAGAAATTACTGCAAAACCTTTATTCAATATAGCGTGTAGGTTAGATGAGTAAACAAATCCACACAAACCATCAGATGAAAACAGCGTAGGTGATTCAGCTGTACCGCGTATTCTCTCTTTGACTTTCGCTTCACATCGACGCATCTAGAGCTGCTGCACGCTGCGATAGAAGACTTTAGCTCGCGTTTCGGGACAGTTGACAGAATTGTCAATTGCCTAATCGGTCATTGTTGCATCGTCACAAAAATGTGTTATTTTCATGCCTTTTTAAGCCATTCGGTACTCGCGCTCTCCAGAGGCGCGTGCGCTCACAGTCACATCCAAAGCGCGTACTGTCAGTACCAAATTGAGAAAGTAGCCTACTGTTGGTTTTGTCTTAAGTTAATGAGTATCAGTATTGGATCCGTGAAATAGGTCTTGTGACAGCAGCCTAATAAAGCTGTGCCGTCTTTTATTAATGTTAATCAAACAACAAAAGACAGAGAAAATCCCTTACTGCTCTTGACTAAATAATGTTTTGTTGAATAACTTTTAATGTTAATTTACAGTTTATTCCATTTCTGTAGCCTATTTAAAACACGTTCATAATTTAGAAAATGTAGTTAATACTTGCATCATTAATGATTTAATGATGCAAGCATCACTAGTACACACACTGCCAACACACATTTCAGTTCAAACAACTTGTAAAAGTGCATGTAGCATCCTATGACCCCTTTAATATACTTTTAGAAACTGATATATATTCAAGATTTTAAAATGAATAGAAAGTTCAAATAACAGCATTTTTTTTAAATAGAATTTATACTTTTGACCAGTCTAATGCATCCTTGCAGAATAAAAACAATAACTTCTTTTTAAAAAAAATGGCCCCAAACTTTTGAATAGTAGCATATACATTATATTAATATGGATTGTATATTAAAATATATACAGCGTTTATAGGGCAATTTCAAACATATTTTAAACTGGACACTTTATGAAAAAAAGTGAATTATTATGTAAAATACTAGTGTTAGAGTTAGCGTAAATGTTTTGCCTGGGGTAATACAAACAGAATGAAGCAGGAAATGAACACACACACTGAGGCGTCCCTACACTCTATCAGACGGAGCTGGGCTGGAGGTTTGCTGTAGAAGAGCGTCCTTCAGCTGGCCTACTGATACATGAGTGTGTAACTGGGGAATGTCAGGGGTTGAGGGCCCATGGGAGTCTGGAGGGTTTTCCCCAGCCACTGTACCATACGAGCCCAACAAACATTCCCTGGAGAGAGGCAGAAGACTTCAAATAGAGACAAGAACTGGAGGAAATAAAGTGTGCAAGGAAGGGACAGCTGAGAGAC
>NW_015505216.1:4570509-4604666 GCF_001515645.1 Sinocyclocheilus grahami | reverse complement strand
GAAATAGGTCTTGTGACAGCAGCCTAATAAAGCTGTGCCGTCTTTTATTAATGTTAATCAAACAACAAAAGACAGAGAAAATCCCTTACTGCTCTTGACTAAATAATGTTTTGTTGAATAACTTTTAATGTTAATTTACAGTTTATTCCATTTCTGTAGCCTATTTAAAACACGTTCATAATTTAGAAAATGTAGTTAATACTTGCATCATTAATGATTTAATGATGCAAGCATCACTAGTACACACACTGCCAACACACATTTCAGTTCAAACAACTTGTAAAAGTGCATGTAGCATCCTATGACCCCTTTAATATACTTTTAGAAACTGATATATATTCAAGATTTTAAAATGAATAGAAAGTTCAAATAACAGCATTTTTTTTAAATAGAATTTATACTTTTGACCAGTCTAATGCATCCTTGCAGAATAAAAACAATAACTTCTTTTTTTAAAAATGGCCCCAAACTTTTGAATAGTAGCATATACATTATATTAATATGGATTGTATATTAAAATATATACAGCGTTTATAGGGCAATTTCAAACATATTTTAAACTGGACACTTTATGAAAAAAAGTGAATTATTATGTAAAATACTAGTGTTAGAGTTAGCGTAAATGTTTTGCCTGGGGTAATACAAACAGAATGAAGCAGGAAATGAACACACACACTGAGGCGTCCCTACACTCTATCAGACGGAGCTGGGCTGGAGGTTTGCTGTAGAAGAGCGTCCTTCAGCTGGCCTACTGATACATGAGTGTGTAACTGAGGAGTGTCAGGGGTTGAGGGCCCATGGAAGTCTGGAGGGTTTTCCCCAGCCACTGTACCAGATGAACCCAACAAACTTTCCCTGGAGAGAGGCAGAAGACTTCAACTAGAGACAAGAACTGTAGGAAATAAAGTGTGCAAGGAAGGGACAGCTGAGAGACAAGAGGGACAGGGGTGGATATAGAGAATGATAAAAGTGTAGCTGGGAAAAAAATATTTAGGCCTAAATTTATAGTTTATGTTTTTGAATTGCATATAACATTTCCATCCGTTTGGATTACACAGTTTTGACATAATGTGACTTAATGTGATGCATATTTGCCAGTCATACATACATTAAACAAATAAGATTTCTGTAATAGTACTAATAAACTGAATGTGTTTTAAATACACAATCACAAGGTTTATATATTTATCATCAATAAATCAACTTTGTTTCAATCTCACACATTTGAACTTACTGAATACTGCCTGTTCCACAACTTGCCATATTTTAAGCATATTCATGCTTTTCAACTGAATGAATGTAATTGTTTCCGCAATAAACAGATGCATGCTGATTCTAAGCAAGTTGAATAAATACCATTTAAAAATATTATTCCAATAAAATCAGACAGATACAAATTGTTAATAACTGAATATGCCATGCTTTTTTTTAGTACAGATATCGGACCTGTTTCATTTATGTACAACTGTCAAATATGTATCGCATTAAGTTCATTAGTTTGTTTATGTTAAAACTGTGTAATTCAAATTCAAATTACTTGGGTCTAAATATTCTTTTTTTTTTTGTGCACAGAGAAATATTGCAAAACCTAGTGGGGATCAGAATATATTCAAAGCTGGCAATCCTGTGTAAGTCAGCCTAAATATTGGCAGAAAATTTTCCATATCTCCCTCATTGCAATTAATGCCTTGCTTATGCCCACATTAAAACCAGGAATGTGTATTATTAAAGTAAATAAGAAAAAAATTCAACTTGAACTTTTTAATATGATTTTGAAATTTGGCAACACTTTATAAGGACCAATTCTCACTATTAACTAGTTGCTTATTAGCATGCCTATTATTAACATATTGGCTGTTTATTAGTGCTTATAAAGCACATATTCTGCATGACCATATTCTACATCTCTAATCCTACCCAATACCTAAACTTAACAACTACTGTACTAACTATTAATAAGCAGCAAATTATGAGTTTATTGAGACAAAAGTCACAGTTAATGGCTTGTTAATTGCGAGAATTGGACCTTAAAGTGAAGTGTGACCAAAATTACAATTAGTTGGGCTGAGAGGAATGTCACAAATTTGTGTGTGGTACAAAGGCACAGGAAAGCTGACCTGTTTTGTTGTGTGTTCTCTCCACAGGTGTTCACCTTACACCCATTGGAGATCTTTGCAGGAACAGGCCTCTCTTCCAGTGGCGTTTGTCCATTCCTCCCCATCCCTCCATTCATTCCTCCCGAAACAGACTTATCCACATAGGTAGAGTCACGGCCGCCGCGTCCTTCCCTCTCTCTTCTCGACCACTTAGATGGAAGCTCCTCTTCCTGGCTGCCGTAACGCTCGGCCAGCTCTCGGCGTCTCTCTGCTTTGTAGCGAGCTATCCGTTCAGCTCTGGACTCCTGGGCTACACTTTCCATTTTGTCCATATCATGAACTCACTTTGGAAGTCTGAAGTATAATTCCTGGTGTGTGATTAAGATGATATCAGCTCCTCAAATTGGAAAAAACAAGGGTGGAGTCTCAACTGAAAATGTTTGGTTGATCAGAAGCTCAAAATACAGCAGGTTCCTCTAATAATGCATTTGTGTACCATCCTGATTACTTCTGAGAGGACATGGCACTGTTGAAAAACAAATAAAAGACTTCTTGATTAGAACAGACACATTCATAAGTCATACAGCAGTGTTATATATCTATAAACAGGAGAACACAAAAGCAAGTTAATTTAACAATCATCTCCACCACAAATACAGACCCTGTTTATTCATGCAAAGGCTATAAACCTACCTGTAAAACTAGCATTTCTATTTATTATTTATCTGTGTAAATGTGCTCCATAACCTGCTTTGCTGAGCTCCTGCATTTGGGAAACTCCTCTAGCACTGACACTCTACACCTCTGAAGTGCAGCTCAACTCAGCACGCAGTCTTTGAGAGCAAGCCATTCATCAGTATTTTAGTATATTGCAGTCTCAGCAAGTTTACTGATATTTTCCTACTAACATTAAGTCAAAATAGTAATAACACTTACACCCCCCCCCCCCCCCCAAAAAATGATTCCAACATTAAAACAAACAGCTGCTTAGACCAGCTTAAATTACAAGACATAAATTCCAAGAAGCATGCAACATTATAAAATGATTAAGCTAGCCTATGTGTATCAGGTATTTTCAAAGACCCCACTGACCTTTTAATAGCTCAAAAAAGTTGGGGGGGTGGGGTCAGTAAGATTATTTTATCCTCACCAAAGTTGCATTAATTACAGTAAAGTACAGTAAATATCATCAGCAATATTATGTGATATTATTACAATTTTAAATTCCTGTTTTCTATTCCAATATATTTTAAAATGTATTCCTGTGATGCAAAGCTGAATTTTCAGCATCATTACTCCAGTCTTCAGTGTCACGTAATCCTTCAGAAATCATTCTAATATGCTGATTTGATGCTTAAGAACCATTTAATATTATCATCAATGTTGAAAACAGTTGTGTTGCTTATTATTAATGTGGAAACTGTAAATTCATTTTTTTCAGAATACATTTATGAATAGAAAGCTCAAAAGACCAGCATTTATTTGAAGCAAATTAAATCTTTAGCAAAATTATAAATGTCTTTTCTTTCAGTTTTGATCAGTTTAACACATCCTTGCCGAACATTTTAATTTGTTTTTAAAAATAAATCCATTACAAAAGTACACTGCTGCAAATTGTCTTTTTGGATTGGTTGGTTGGTTGGTTGGTTGATCAGGTCAAACTAACCCGAAAGAAACATTTACTATAATGCTGCAGTATCAAACGAATGCTGCTGGTCACAGGAACAGGTTTGAAGGAAAACTATAATTCAATTTAGAAATGACTATTGTAGCTAATTTTACACATCTTTGATCACACAAATACACAAATAAAGGTTCTTCATTAGCATTGGTTCATGGAACCTTTCCGTTGTACAAAAGGTTCTTTATAGTGTAAAAAATATTCTTTTATAGCGGAAAATTTTTCTTCTTTTAAGAACTGTTCACTGAAAGGTTCTTTGGGGAACAAAAATGGTTCTTCTATGGCATTTCTGTGAAAACAACCTTTTGGAAGCTTTATTTTTAAGAGTGTATTGTAAAGACAGTCATTTCTGAGCAACAACAAGAGGAACCTGAAGAACAAGTGGAGCTAATGCATCTGTAAATGAGACTGTAAGCCATCATCTTGTTAGTCACACTCAGCTGTAATACATGAAATTACCCAAACAGCACCGTTCAGAACATGCCTTCCTAAATTATCATTCATGAGTCAACAGATGTGGTTACCTAGTCACCAAACTGCCATAACAACACAAACACAGCTTTACTCATACATAAATAATGACATCATCATGTTATCACCCATATAACATAGACCTGGCATGTGGTGGATGGTCGACCCATGGGAGCCCTCCAGGAGGGCTGCTGTAGGAAATGTACCATTTTGTGTGTGTGTGTGTGGAAGGCCAGACTAAAGTTGGTGATGAGACTGAACTATAATTACCCATTACTCATGTTTTAAATAAGCCTTTTGGAAGTGTTAAGAATAGATTTGAAATGGGAATATCTAGTAATGACTGGTTTCAATCTTGAAGTTTGGTCAGCTATGAGTGTGTGTGTGTGTGTGTGTGTGTGTGTTTGTAGGGGCTCCTCTGCTCCTAAATAAGCAAACTGTAAGCATCAGCATTCTGCCAGATCCTCTCACAGATGAAACACAATAGGCCCAGTAAAACAACAGCACAGATCCAGCAGTACTACAGCAGAGAATGAGGTACTTCACTCAGCGAACCCAAAGTTTGAGCTCTCAATTCTCCTGAACTCATTACATGAAGAATCACAATTATTATGACCTTCCGATATAATAGTGCTCTTCCTCCGAGAACTGAACAAGGGACTGTTTACACTACACCATTTTCAACTAAAACTGGAAAACTTTGTATGCCTTTTGCCCATTTATTTACACAACAACAGTGTTTTGGGAGCCTAAAAGTGCAAACTTTTGCAAACGGGTTTCAAAGTGCAAGTTCTAAACAAACAATATTGTTATCATCTCCATGTAAACTATGAAAACGTGAATTTGTGAAAATGGTGATGTCTTAGGCATGCGTATTACATGTGCAGTCTATAGGAATGCGTATGTGCGCAGGTGTGTATTGTTTCTTAACAAAGTGACATTGCCACTTTTTATAGTCTTGCATGCATAATACAGCATTTTTTTGTTGTTTTTGTGGAACTGAACAAGGATAATTTTGACAATGTAGTTGTCTGTACATAAAACATTTCAAAAGCCCAAAGGAAAAACCTTCCCATTTTTAGTTGTTTATAGATGTTGTTTTATAAACATAGCTTAAATATTTTCATCTGTCAATAGTGGAAATCACAGGTTGATGCATTTAAAAGGATAGTTCAGTCAAATATAAAAATTCTGCCATCATTTACTCCCCCTCATGTCATTCCAATCCTGTATGAGTTTCTTTCCTCTGTTAAGTGCAAAAGAAGATATTTTGAAGAATGTTGGAAACCAAAATGTTGTTAGTAGCCATTGACTTCCATCGTATTTATTTGCAAGAAGAAAGAGATTCAAACAGGTTTGGAACGCAAATAAATACGATGGAAGTCAATGACTACTAACAACTTTTTGGTTTCTAACATTCTTCAAAATATCTTCTTTTGCACTTAACAGAGAAAAGAAACTCATACAGGATTGGAATGACATAAGGGTGAGAAAATGATAACATAATTTTCATTTTTGGGTGGACCATCACTTTAACTCAATGTCATCACAAAGTTAAACAGTAGGAGTTTGTTATACGTATGGAGCCCCGTACATGACATGCAAGAAAAAATAAATAAATCGTGCCCACGATTTACTAATTCGCTCCCTCGATGTACTAAAACGTGCACATGATTACTATTTCGTTCCCTCGATTTGCTAAATCGTGCGCACAATTTACTAATTCGTTCTCTCGATTTATAAATCTTGTGCATGACTTAGCAAATCGAGGGAATTAATTAGTAAATCGTGCGTACAATTTATAAATTGAGGGAATGAAATAGTAAATCGTGCACACGATTTAGCCTACTATTTTTTTCCTGCATGCCATGTGTGGGGCTCCGTATATACGAGCTGTACAGGTATAAAGGTTTTAAACGTAAATATTTAAAACATATTGTTTCATTTACATACAGCTCATATCTGAAGAGCCTGTTCAGTATTGCATTAAAATGTGCAATTATTCATTTGGCAAACACTTTTATCCAAATCAACTTACATTGCATTCAAATTATACATTTACATTTTATCAGTTCTTGTTTTCCCTGGTAATAAAACCCACAAACCCATTGTGCCATACTCCACTGTTCAAGCTACAGGAAAGACTATTGGTTGTTATTTAAGTTATAATAAATAAACACATAAATGCTGTTGTCCAATCTAATCTAATAATAGCTTAAACCTCTTAACCCTCAATCGGCCCCTGGGGTCAATATGACCCCAATCAACTTTTACTTAGTTTAAAAAAATGTATATATTTTTTTTTCATTTGTCAAAAAAAATAAATAAATCCGGCATTAATCTGAAAATTTCCACACAGAAATGAAGGCCTGGTACTAGAGCACAAATGCAAAGTATAAAAGACATGCTCACTCACTCACACACACACACACACACACACACACACACACACACACACACACACACAGGTATGATTGCCACAGATAGCATTTGTATCAAATTTGGCAAATGAAATCAGTCACAAATGCAGAACACGTTTGAGATAGACCTAATGCATGCACATGCACACACTTCTGCATATTGCTGTTGGTTTTATTTACATTTTTAATTTCTTCCACATTTTTTTTTTACACTTGGTTTTTTACACAATAATATGCAACTACAATCTAACTCTAAGTCTTGTCTTTTAGGTGCGTCTTATGTGGCATTTTTCTGTCAAATTTCTGTGGCATTTTTTGAAAACAGACATTTCAAAATGCCTCAAAAACCACAAAAAATTATACCATTTGAAAGAATATTTATTTTTAATGTCTTTTCTAATGGTTATATATACATAAATTCACAAAATGTATCACAAAAGTTGTGATAGAAGCAGTTGGCCACATTTAGTAAAATGAATGGCTCTCTATGGCCCTCTGCTGGTCAAAACAATTTCTTTCCTAAACTGTAATCCGTTTAGGTTTATTTCTAACCAACAGATGGCAGAATTCTACACCTAACACCTAGATCAATATCCAGAAGCAACTTAAATTAAATTGAGGTCATCTTTCAAGTGATTTTTTCATTAAAAAAAATAATATTTCCCATGCAAGCTAATGGTGTAGTTGAGGAATTTTTTGGTAAATAGGTACAAAAGTACTTCATATCTCCCAAAACACAGCATTAATGTATATATGAGAAGTAAACAAAAAAATGATATATTATTTGTATGATTAAAAATGTATATATTTTTCACAATTACTCTTTCAATGTTTGGGGTCATATCGACCCCAAGGGACTTAAGTATAAACAGGAAATGAGGGACGATTGAGGGTTAAGACTGTGTAGTACTGGACAGGATCTTCAGCAGCATTGCCATGTTCTTTCTATAGAAAGCATGAGAGTCATGTCTTGTCTGAGAGTGACTTGCCTGAGAGGTTTAACAAGCTTAGCCCAAAACACAGCATTAATGTATATATGAGAAGTAAACAAAAAAATGATATATTATTTGTATGATTAAAAATGTATATATTTTTCACAATTACTCTTTCAATGTTTGGGGTCATATCGACCCCAAGGGACTTAAGTGTAAACAGGAAATGAGGGACGATTGAGGGTTAAGACTGTGTAGTACTGGACAGGATCTTCAGCAGCATTGCCATGTTCTTTCTATAGGAAGCATGAGAGTCATGTCTTGTCTGAGAGTGACTTGCCTGAGAGGTTTAACAAGCTTAGCTATATTATGACCCCTGAAAAGAGTCTCAGATCAGGAGAGCAAAGAGTGTTTTAACCATCTATTTGCTATGTGCATTTAACAACATCTTACATCTAATTAACTTCTGACTTTAATATTGCTTAAAACATTTGACATTTTATTTATTTTTCCTTACTTTTATATTAGGTGAGCCTTTTAAAGACACGGTTTGTAAGTAATGATAGCAACCAAACAAAGCTGTTACGCTAGAGACAGAACCAGAGAGACAGAGCGAATCACGTGAGAGGGAGTTTGAGGATACGGATAGGAAAGGCACTGTAGTGGCTGGTTGACGTTTGGGATCAGTTAGACTCATCAGTCCTTAATCCAGTAACTCTATCTGGCATGGACATGTGCTGAGCACAGACATACTCAAACAAACACACACACATAGACAGCAGCGTTCACGATTCACCAGTCACGACTGAGGTATTCTCAGCACACGCTACTTATCTTGTTTAATAGCCGCTGGATTAATTGTACTACAGCTAGCTTATGGAAGGTGTGTTTTCTGAATTTCTGGCTGATTCACAACAATCCAGCTGCATTTAGATTGTTAAGTCTCATTATAATAATAAGAGTCCAAGGCTTGTGCCAGGAAAAACAAGTAATACAAGATGCATTTGAGATCATCAGACATCAATAAATTGCCAAAGGGCTTGTATTCAAACAGCAGGTGAGATTCAGTATGATACACATCTTAAGATCAGCTTTCAATTATTGTTTTATTTCTGCTTTTTGTCACAATACTAATGAACCAGGCTACAAAAATAAATATTTATGAATATCCATGATAATAAAAAATTAAAAAATTGATCTCGAGATTCTCTCAGTTATCATCCAGGACTCAACCAGAGTCCTTTAATATTAATTAATATTATAATTAATTATTATTATTATTGTTGTTGTTGTTGTTAACAAAAATTGTTACAATATTGTTTAATTGCAATATTTACAAAAATAACTTGTTGCAATAAGTTTTTAGCTGTTAAGCCTAAATTATTACATATTTATCTGATAATTAATGGATGTTATGTTAGACAATTCACTGTATTAGAGTAATATCAGACAAGCAAGAGTGTGTTATGGCCACAAATTCAGGATCTGACATTGCAAATTCAAAAGATGTGTCCAAGCTTCTATTACTAGAACTAGTAATGACAGCTTTCACAAAGAACCTGCTGCTTTTCCATTTATGCAAGCATGTGCTGGCATTCTAAAAATGCAATGCTAAAAAGTACAAAAAAAAAACTTTTTAAAATCAAATTTTTTGACTTTTTTATTACATTACTCTTTGTCTTGTGTTTCTAAACTGTGTTAATCTACAAGGCAAAACAGCAAACAGTAAACAGTTAAATAAATAAGAAGTATTATTACTTACATTTAAAACAAATAATTGCCAGTTTGTCTGTTCAATGCTTTTCCAACCAAAAAGGCCACAGCAGATCCGTTTCAAAATATGATAGTGTATAATTTGCCTGAAGAAGAATAACAGCAAGAAAACATACCAGCTGGAGAAAGACCTGACCAACACAAAGCAAGTGCGAACACCAACCATGCAAGACAAGGACGGTAATTGTCTGACTGTAGAACAGGACATCCTAAAGAGGTGGACTGAGTACTGCTCAGAGCTGTATGGCTATGAAACCACAGGAGATCCAAAGGTACTGAATGTCCCCCCAGCAACCGAAAATGACAACTACCCCATCCTTCGCACAGAAGTGGAAGAAGCAGTGGAGGAAGCAGTGGAAGTCGGCGGGAGTGGATAACGTCCCTGCGGCGTGCGGAGCTCATGCAAGCAGGGGGAGATGCCATGATAAGTGCCCTACTGAATATCTGCAACAAGATCTGGCAGACAGGAGAATGGCCCAAACCATGGACCCAGTCTCTCATCATCATCCTCCCTAAGAAAGGCAATCTACAACTTTGCCAGAATTATCATACCATCAGCCTTATAAGCCATCCAAGCAAGGTCACGCTAAAAATCCTACTGAATCGATTGAAGCCGCAAGCTGACAAGATCATCGCTGAAGAACAAGCGGGCTTCAGACAAGGGCGCAGTACAACAGAGCAGATCTTCAACCTTAGGATAATATGTGAGAGATACCTACAACATCAACAAAACCTTTACCACATTTTTGTGGACTTCAAAAAGGCGTTCGACAGAGAATGACATGCAGCACTATGGGCCACCATGAGGCAGTACAACATGATCAAAATTATAAAAAACCTCTATGATAAGGCCACCTGCGCGGTTTACTTCAACAGCAACATAGGGGACTGGTTCAGAACCACAGTTGGAGTAAGACAAGGCTGCTTGCTCTCCCCTACACTCTTCAACATCTTTTTAGAACGAATCATGGCTGATGCATTGGAAGACCATGAGGGGACAGTCAGCATAGGAGACAGTACAATCACAAACTTACGTTTTGCCGATGACATAGTTGGCCTGGCAGGGAAGGAAGAAGAGCTGGATAACTTGGTGGAGCGCCTTTACAAGATCTCTACATCCTATGGTATGCAGATCAAAGAGGAGAAGACTAAACTGATGACTAACAACAACATAATTGGCTTCACCACTGACATCAGGATTGGCGGCGAGAAGCTAGACAGTGTAAACCGCGGATGAAGGGTCCAAACCTGAGATACTCGCCAGGATCGCCCAGACCACAGCGGCGCTGACAAAATTAAAGACCATCTGGAGTGACAGGAACATAGCCCTCAGCTCAAAGATCAGACTGATGCGCTCCCTAGTCATGTCCATATTTTTATATGCTTGTGAGACTTGGACACTAACAGCAGAACTGGAAAGGACATGGAGATGAGATGCTTCAGAAAACTCCTCGGCATCTCCTACAGAGATCACATCTCCAATGAAGAAGCACGTGACAGAATTCGGCAGACCATTGGGCCATATGATGATGACCTCCTGACAGTGGTGAAAAAACGGAAGCTGAGGTGGTACGGCCATTTAATAAGGTCATCAGGACTTGCAAAGACAGTCCTGCAGGGCACAGTGCCAGGAGGGAGGAAGAGAGGCAGACAGAGAAAGAGATGGGACAACAACATTCAGGAGTGGACAGGCCTGATGCTGGGCGAGACCTTGAGAAAAGCTGAGAAGAGGGAGGAATGGAAGGAGCTGGTTGCCAGAGCATCTGTGGTGCCCCAACGGTCAACCAGACGAAGGGACAGTGTGAGTGCGGGTATTTTTCCTAAATGATTTGGTGTTTTTGAACAAATCAGTCGAGTTAATGATTCAAAGACTCATTCAATCTGTTTCATTTGAACGTCACCTATAGTCACTTGTCACCACCTACTGGTGTATGTGTGCTTGAATAGATGAACAATAGTATGTTCATAGTACAATAATACATAATAAAAGTTTTTTTTTATTCAAAAAACACCAGTAGTTTTGCAATACAGCAATACAATAAACTCAATACAGTTTGTACAGTATAAAAATCATTATGTCTATGGTGTGTGTGTGCATATTTGTTAAATCAATCGTAATCAAATGGTTGAAGAATGCAAAATAAAAAAAAAAGAAATATTGGCACGACTATTTTAAAGACTCCGTTTGCAATAAGACATACTACTACAAGACACATCCTATTACATGTCATTCTGCTCTGTTACATCACAAGGATTCAGAGTAGAGCAAGTTCATGGATTTACAGCTACAACCATGATGGGATTCCAGCATTTTTAGCCCCCATCCTGAGCTATGATCAGGTAATGCAATGTCACGGTTATATTTAACACCATCATGACAGACATAGTAATAGTCTTAAGACAAGTGGTAAACAATACAACACAAAGATGTTTATGATGCTAACCAGGAACAGAATGAACATAACAAATAAACAAATAGTGGCAGTGGATGACAGAAATGACATAGCTTTTGACCTTGATTATACTCACACAGCACACAGGTCACACAAGCTAGACAAGTCATAACCCTCACACACACACACACACACACACTACAGACATGAAGACTATCTGACTCATAACCTCATTGCAGGTCAGGAAGAAATTCAAATGTTCCCATTATGTTCATTATCCTTCACTAGTAATTGTCACCCACAACTTTAATAATAATAATAATAATACAAATATTAACCTGTAACAGTTTATTTGAAGCCTGTACATATAACACATTACAGAGGTATTCATAAGATTTTATAATACACATTATAATTCAATGCATGTATAAACATCTGCAGACGATATCTATTCTTGGTTTCACCTTGGGTATAATGATATAGGCTAACAGCTGGATGCTGATTATATTCTATAATACTCTGTAAAGGTACAACAATTAATAATGAAGTATTACAATGTACTGCACTATATCTGTAGTTCCATGTATTCAATAAAAATATACAACTGATCAAGATGTATTATAAAGCATTGCGGCATTATGCATACAGAATGCATTTATAGGCTATGCATCGTATATAAAACTTCAAGTATGTGTTACATTAATCACTTATTATAGCAGTCATCATACTGCATAATGCTCAGCATAGACAAAAGATTCTGCTAAATCAATAAATGCCTAAGTCATTTGAATTTGCAGTAGCGTACATTTATAGATAGAAACTTGATGAAGTGAGTTATTGAGTTTGAGGTGTACAGGTGCGTTTGCTGCGCTGAAAATAGGTACAAGTAAGCAGATATCTAGTGAGCAGGACAGTGAAGCAGATATAACACTTCACTCATTGTATACAGTAAAGATCCGCAACACAATAAAAGCTCATTGCTTGGTCTGCAAACAAAATCCAGCGCGCGAGTTCATTACACGAGAAAGACTACTACTACACTACTGAACTGTTTAGCATGGACTGTCAAAGCAACTTTAAGAAATGAACTCAAAAGCTGATCGTTTTGTCGTTAAGTTTCACAACGATAGAAAAATCTGACTGTTTTTATTCTTAAAACTCGTGATAAATGTAACGGCAGAAATGAATGACTGTACTTACTCGGTCTGGGTGGATCAGCTGTGCGCTCGGATCAGCTCTGACAGCTTCACACACACCACCCCAATGGCCAATGAGAAAGTGTGAAAAGCCCTTTTAGGGACGGCGTGTGTGTGTGTGTGTGTGTTTGTGACAAATGAGGACATACATTTGTATAATGACAAAGGTATGACATAGGTATTACAAGGAGAAGGTGACTTTTCAGGACATTACCCCATGTCCCCACTTTTCAAAACGCTTATAAATCACACAGAATGGAGTGTATTGAAAATCTGAAATAGCACAAAGTTTCTTGTGAGGGGTAGGTTTAGGGGTAGGGTTGGTAAAGGGCAATAGAATATACGGTCTGTACAGTATAAAAACCATTACGCCTATGGGATGTCCCCACTTTTCACAAAAACGAACCTGTGTGTGTGTGAGTGTGAGTGTGAGAGAGAGAGAGCGAGAGCGAGAGAGAGAGAGATAAAAATACCCCCTTGACTAGAGAAACATTCCATTCTAAGGGGCAACAGCTCAGTTTATTAAACAGCTACTTTTGGTCGCACTGAGTTTTCCTGCTAATTAAAAAGTTGTTCACAAGAACAATGAGGAATTCTATCATATAAAGCCGTTGCGTTCTACATGGAGCGGGTCGCCCTCTCATAGTCGCAATTATGTTGACATCACATGACGGTGTTTCTAATAAATAATAACGAGAAAAAAACAAAGTAGTTTGTTAGTAAACAAACTAACAAAAGTCCAGGCGACATGTCAGTAAATGCAAAACCACTGGTACTACTGGGATGAACGAGGGCCAGCTAAACATTAACAAGTGGACTTTTAATTTTAAACTAAATGGAAAATTCTGTGAAAATAATGAATGAACTCGCTGACCTCTATGCATTAATGGCAGATGTCGTTCCATGTGACTGAATCAATTTTTGGCCATGTGCTATTGTATTAAAAAAAAATCATATACAATTATACTTTTGGCATGACTGCCTCCCAGTGGCCAACTTCCATAACTGTGGTCAGCAAGACACTTTGTGGTCATCTTGGCTCTTTACTAACAGCATTAGATTAATCAAACAGGAATTGTTATGCGGATCAAGAAGAAAGGTGGCAAACAATATTGAAATTGCTGTTTTATTACAGAAGTGTCAGTATAAAGAAAATGGTCAAATGTGCATTCGATTACAGATTTGATTTAATTGTATTCATTTGAAAGGGCATAATGTCATAACTACACTTAATCTCAGCCCATTTAATTACAAACAGGCACTGTTGGCTCTGGTTTGTGTCTACCGAAAATTCATCAGGAACAGAAGACATAAAAACTTCAAACAATTTGCTCAGAACGTAAAACACTGCATGCGATTAAAAATAAGCAAACACTTGCAATTGATGCCAAAACAAACACAAAACAAGGCACAAAAACATCACTATAAGTCAACTTTCAAAAACAACTCTAAGGTAGCACACTGAAACTAACTGGAAACATCAAACTTACCTGTTAGACAACCAATTGTGCTGCAACATACACAAAATGTCATTATTAGAGAGTTGTCACACGTGAGAAAGACAAATTCTCATTCCTCCTCACCACTGTAAACACATGAATAAGGTGATGGTATATTAAAGAGCAAGAGCTCCACAAACAGCTGGACTTTTTAAGGGCATTTGTTTCTTTTAAGCAGTACCTGTAAAATTGTACATTTCCACCAAAATACATTTTTGCACCTCATTTTCATTAGACAAAATCGTGATCTACAGGCTAAGGTGTTGCACTTTACTCCATTATAAAATAAAAAAAAATCTATTTAACAGAATAATTCTCGGTGCACCCCTGATTGGGTGGGAGGAGCCTGTCTAATCATCTGACTCCACCCTCTTCACTCATCTGTCATTCATCTTCATGGTTGCAGTCTGCCAGGGAAGGATGGGCCAAAGCTCTGCAGGCAGAGATACGATGAGCTGGATTGAAAGTCAAAAATTGCTGTGTGGAAAGGGAAGTTTCAAACAAGAAAAGTTATTTATATGTGTATTTTGTGTACCAGTCACTAAAATCTCTCTCTCGTATAGAAATAAATACCACTTACAGACAGCAGGTCATTCTCCTCATGGGCGAGACTGGGCAGTAGTTGTTTTGTAGGCTTTTTCGCAGCCCATGTAGGGCTGTAGCAGACAGGGCTTTCTATGGGCCAGTCCTCCTCACCCGGCAATCCAATGACCCTGAGAGAGAGCAAACATGCAAGACCACAAATGACCACAAACAGGTGTAGTTGTTGGTTGCAATAACACTAACTGGGATTTGGAAATGCAAAGTATTTTGACTCACTCAAAGATCTTTTGCAGCTGCTGGATCTCTGTGAATCCACGAAACAAAGGCCTGCAGAAAAGGTGAGAGAGAAAGATAGGACATCTCAGAATTAGAAAAGTTGTTTGTAAGAAGTTGAAAAGAAGTCTCTTATGCTCAGCAAGGCCGCATTTATTTGATCAAAAAATACAGTAAAAGCAGCAATGTTGTGAGATATTATTGAAAAATATTTTCAAATACAATTATTCCAGTGATGGCAAAGCTGAATTTTTAGCAACCATTAATCCAGTCTTCAGTGTCACATGATCCTTCAGAAATCATTCTAATATGCTGATTTGCAGCTCAAGAAACATTTATTATTATTATTATAATTATCAATGTTGAAAACAGATGTGTTGCTTAATAGTTTTGTGGAAACGTCATACACTTTTCAGGATTCTTCAAAGAATATAAGTTCAAACGAACAGCATTTATTTGAAATAGAAATATATTGTAACCGTATATAAATGTTATTACTGTCATTTCTTTAAAAAAAAATTTAAATCTCACTTCTAAACCCAAACTTTGGAACAGTAGTGTATGTCAAGTTGTGACTTGATGTCCATTGTATAAAATGTCTCTCTGACCTCTGTTTTGCTCTCACCTTAACAGAAAGAGCTCTGCAAAGATGCACCCAGCACTCCACATATCCACTGAAGACATGTAACTGGACTGCAGCAGGACCTCTGGAGCCCTGTACCACAGAGTCACAACCTACACAGATTCAAATACAAATACATCACATGCAGTAGCTCACTACCACCTCACTTATTTCTGTGAACGTCAATCTGAGCTCCATACACATGGGGTGAGGGCGATATGGTATGTATATATCCTGGCTAAACCGAAGTCTGCAATCTTAACCTCCCCTCGACTGCTCACGAGCAGATTGTCTGGCTTCAGGTCCCGATGAATGACGGTGTTAGTGTGGAGGAAGTCAAGTCCGCTGAGCAGCTGACGCATCACATCCTATATAAAGAGAAAGGAAAAAACACATGAATCTATGCTCTAGTCTTTAATTTATTCCATACAGTGTGACAATATGCTTCTTCATTGGGGCATGTTGTCACTAAAGGTGTATGTATTCATTCTGTATCTTCTTTAATGGGCTATCATGGTGGCAGTGTACAATGGCTTTTTTGTAGCAAAGACTTTCAGCTATGTGACCCTGGACCATCATTAAGGTTAAATTTTTTTGAAATTGTGATTTATGCATCATCTGAAAGCTGAATAAATTGATCATCAATTAATTGCTTTCCATTGATATATGGTTTGTTAGGATAGGACAATATTTGGCTGAGATACAACTATTTGAAAATCTGGAATCTGAGGGTGCAAAAAAAAATGGCCTTTAAAGTTGTCCAAATTAAGTTCTTAGCAATGCATATTGCTAATCAAAAATGAAGTTTTGATATATTGACGGTAGGAAATGTATAAAATATCTTCATGGAACATGATCTTTACTTAATATCCTAATGATTTTTGGCATAAAAGAAAAATGTACAATTTTGACCCATACAATGTATTGCTGGCTATTGCTACAAATATACCCGTGCTACTTATGACTGGTTTTGTGCTCCAGGGTCACAAATGTCTATGCAGAAATTGATTTTCAAAAAGAAACCCTTACTATAGTAAAACTGTGAAAATAGCCCAGGTTTTCCCTATTACTATTTTATATGAAAGATTTAAGTTACTGCAAAATGAGAGGAGCAAAGTTAAAACCTTGATTTTGTCCCTGGCCAGGCCTTTTTCTGATACTTTGCTGAGAAATGTGGTCAGATCCTGATCGATATACTCAAACACCAATGTCAGGTCAAACTTCTCGTTTTGCCATCCAGCCGATACATTCAGCAACCTAAAGAGAAATGTCCTAATACTCAAACTGAAAATTCATTATGCTTTTCAAAACGTATGTGGCATTTTTGACCGTTTCCATACTCACTTGACTATGTTGGGGTGGTTGAAGTGCTCTATTTTTCGCAGAAGAGCCACTTCTCGTATCACGAACTGAGGGATGCCAGACTCCGGCTCCTCGGGGATGTTGAGTCTCTTCACCGCTATGAAGCGCTGCTGCCCGCGCCTCTCTCTGGCTTTGAACACTTTCCCGTAGGCGCCCTGGCCGATTTCTGCCAAGATTTCATAATCTGAGCTCCCCCAACAACAGCTGTCATCCATGTTTAGATCAGATCAGTCTGTCAGAGCGTTACTGCAAGAGACGAAAGTCATTGGGTGCTGAATAAAAAGATTAAGAAAATCGGACAAAGCTTTTTAAAACGCTTTCAACTACACCTTTGACTGTATGGCTTAAAATAACTGTTAAATAAAATAAATTAATGTATAAACAATTGCATAAATGTAACAAATATTTATGAATGTTGATTTTTCGACGTACGTACATCCCGTCGACATACGATGATTTGTTCGTAAACTTAAAAAAAAAAAAAAAAAAATTTGCACATGGTCTTACTGAGATTAAAATTAGTTTGAAAATTAAAATTAATCTGATTTGGAACCTGTAATATTTGACTTTTCCACTTAGCTTCAAGAGACCCAACTTCAGAAGCCATCACCGGTGACAAGATTTATCCAAAACACAAGATATAGGCTACATCTCGCATTAAAATGGTGTTTATTGACAATTTATCTAAATTAATACCGCGGTAAGCGTGCACGTTGTGACACTTGTTCATATGGCTTCGCTCTTTCGAAGATATAAAACTATAATTAAGTAAATTAACTTACCTTTTCTGTCAGTGTCATCCAAAACATTGAGCAAGAAAATGATTGCCAACTAATTTGGATCAATGAGACGGATCAATAAGCGTTGTTTGCCATAATTTTAATAAAACCTCACAACATGCAGGGGTGTGAGATTTGCATCTGCAAAACCAACCAATGAGCAGCCCAGATTTTTTTCTGGATATCCCCCATTTCATGTGAGGTCAACTGTTCAAGAAAACGTATTCCCAGGTGAAATGATTTTGTACATCTATGCACTGTGAATGTTAGCAAAAATAAATCATATACTGTATAAAATAAAAAATAAACTGTCCCATGCAATGACCTTGGACATTTTAAAAATGCAAAATATGTAATATTTTTAAACAATTTTGTTTAGACCTGTTATAAGTATAATTATTTTTTTTCAGCAGGGTAGATAAGAAAAGAGACATTTATTAAATATAGTATCTGCCATTTTGAGACTTGACTTTCAGCCACACTGCCCCCTTGATTTTAAACCTGATACATACCACACCCTGATTTGTTGTTGAAATGAACATTTATTCATTATGCACAAGCATCCATTGTATATTAATAAGTACATTTATAGACATTTATACCAGTCTGAAATATGACTGCAACTTAAAAAGGCAGAAAAACGCACGGATAACTGTGCAGATGACATAATCAGAGAGCGTCTCAAATATATAATTTGAGAAAGATGAACGTAAACCCTGTATACAGACCTACAGGCCTATATCCACAGTAATTAATCAATTCTAAGAGCAACTAAGATTTCAGTTGATGGTTACAAACCCCCCAAAATACACAGTGCCAAGCAGGTCTGCTTTTTACACAATAAACCTTTCAAAAAGAAGGTTAATGGGAAAACTCTGCATTTTTTTTACAGCTTACAATAAAACCATTTAAATTAAATCAACTGAATTGGATTAATTTCCCTTTTAAGTGCATTAAAAACTAGATTTGAATTACTGTATAGTTGAGTTTTAAACCAGTAAGGCACTTGGTAAACACTTTACCAATAAATTAGTTTTAAAATGATTAGGTACAAATACAGTGGCGCATGATTGTTAGGCAGTGCAGTGCTTATTAAATCACACATATCCTACATTTGTTCTTCTGCAGAGCCATATCTGATATCTCTGGGAATGATTATGAACATTATGTGTTACTGATACTTATTCTTTCTTCTTGTTGCCATTCTTGACTCTCTTGGCGAGACCAATGGCATCCAGGTGAAGGTTACGGTTCAGGATGTCAGCGCTCCAGCAAAGCCACAAAACATTACATCCTGACCTGTAAGCAAAGTCCAGATTTGAAAGAGAATTGATAAAACCATAGCACTTTACACATTCTTCATTCTAAACATTAGGTACTATCAGCTAAAACAAATACAAAAATGTAAGGCATGGAATGTACCTCGAAATCTACTTTTGGATGGCATACATATGAATTTGCATAAGACAGACTCACCAGTGAGGAAGAGGTTTTTAATGGGCGTCTGTGGTCTGATGGTGGCGTTTAGTTCAATATTGAAGCGAGCAATATCATGATCAACGCCATAGATCTCTCCTTTAGGAGCGGCAATGTAACGCTGATTGGTGATTTGGGTGCCTGCATCCACATATTCAATCTACAGACAGAGAGAGACAAAGAAAAAGAAAAAGAAAAAGAAAAAAAAAAAACACAAAAAGGGTGTGTATTACTTGATGAGAGCCTGTTTAGAGAGTTCATACCCTGTCCTTGATCTTAGGATAGATCTCAGTCACTGCCTCTAAGATGCTGTTGATGAACGCCTCCTTCAGCTCCTTATAATCTATGCTTCTGTTCTTTACTTTGTCATCTTTCCACTCTTCAAACCATGCATAATTAGCAAAGCTAACAACAGACACGGTGGATTTACCTGTAGGTGAAGCATATTTGGATTTTAATTTAATAAGTTATTTTAGTGGAGAACCTTTAATAACGGATTCAACCACACTGCATTCCTGTTGTCAAATGCGGATAAGCTCAAAACACTGGACTATAATTACAGGTTTGTTCACTTGTGATGAGATGACACAAATCTTAACTCCAGATTTGAACAAGACATCGTTTTATCTTCTCCTTTTCTCTCTACCTGGACTTCTTTCTGGCCAGGTTGAGTCTTTGGCAGAAGGTGAGGCCACAAAAATAATAGGGACCTTTTTACAAGATTCTTCCCTGTTCCCATTCATGTAACCGTCTATCCTGTAAGAACAGCAGACATGAACACAAATGAGAGCAGTGCTGATGTTACAGTGGACAGAGGTTTAGAAATGAACAAGCACTTGCATAATATTTAGTAAAGGTAGGTTCACACTCACAGTTCATCCAAATTGTTCTCAGGGAAGATGAAATAATTGTCTGCTTTTAGGCCCAACTCCTCTTTTGTCCCATCCACACCAATGAAAATACTGAGACCACCATCTCCATGCTGCACCATACTCAACTGTTTCTGGATCGCTGCACAGTATCATCACAAAAAAAACATTTTCAACTATAATTATAAGTAGTACATCAGGTAGCTCTTTGAGAATCTTCTTCCTAAAAAGCAGAATAAACGTATGCTCTCTCTCACCAGACATAGTCTGCACATTTTTGGGCAGGAGACGTTCGTAGGTATTGAAGATTCCAGCATCTGAAATCACGAGGGGAGCGTGAACATGCACCTCCTCCTGCCCCTTCAGAACACTCACACCTGCATCAGTGCCAACAAAACAGCCCAGTCATCAAATCCTGGCTTTAAATTGTAACATTTCTAAAACGTAGTGTGTGAAGAGTGAAGATGCCTTAAGTGTTACCAATAGCCTCTTTCACGTCATTGAGGAGTATGCGGTTGACAGGTGCTCTGACAAGCACTGCACCCCCTGCCTTCTCAATGATGGGGATCATGTGGTAGGCGATCTCACTAGCACCACCTTTTGGGTACCAGGCACCATTCAAATAGTGCCACAAAAGCAAACTGTGCAAGGAAAAGCTTGCATCTTTGGGCATTTTACCCGTTTAAACAAACACAAAAAATTAAGAAGGTCAGTAGCTGCTAGAAATAGAGAGGAAACACAAATTTTCAGTCAAGTCAGAGAACTGGATCATCTCACCGTAGGTCCCAAAGATGTAGGACATCACAGCTCTCAGATCCTTATTCTGTGTGAGCTCACTCACCACATCCGTCAGGCTGCGGGACGCATAGCAGAAAAATTAAGAAAGGCGACTGGCCAGGCCTGTGCGCACCAGGAACTTTGCGAGAGGAGTCGGGAGGAGCTTCTGCGGGACCATGAACCATACGCCACTTGCAACTTTCTGACAAGAGCATTAAAGATCAGCGTTAAGTTTTGTGTTTTAATCCGTGTCTCCATGAAGCTCTTTAATGCGTGTTCTTCAAAAGTGGATTTCAGGTCTAACCAGTTTCTAAGTCTAGTCTTTGTAACTAATGAAATGGTTAATAGTTAATGAAGAAATGGTTAATGAAGGTGATGTAAGCTCATGTGCAAGCATGCAGTGCCCTCATTCCCCCTTTAGAGAGAAGTCGCAAGCCCTTGAATGAGTGCCTGTCTGTGGATGATTGTAGGGGAAAGGTCATGCAAACAGCTACATACAGTTATAAAGACATTTAAACTTTTAACTCCTAAGCACATTCAAATCCTCTAGATTTTCAGAGTACTGAATGACTAAATCTACACTACCGTTCAAAAGTTTGGGGTCAGTAAGATTTTTAAAGAAATTAATACTTTTAACCGTAAACACCTATAATACTACAAATCACTGCTTTTCCTGTAAGAGACACTGAAAACGTTAAAAGTCTTACAGACACCAAACCTCTGAATGTTAGTGTATATTCTAATATAATATGCGGTACTTATGAACAGCATGTGCAGTGACACCTGACAGACAACTCCTAAACTTACTAAACACTATCCTTGTTTCTCACCTTGGAAAGTCTCACATATTCGTCAATGGCCTTTTCCTCCCCTGGGAAGCACTTCTTCAGTTCATCAATGTAGCGTTTCTTTCCACTGTAGATGGGGTATATGCGCCGATTTTCTGGTGGACCCAGGACCACTTTGTCAAAGGGGTTCTCCAGCGGCTCCCACTGCAGCTGCCCATTGATCAACTGGTCAACCACACAGCGAAATGGCTTGTGATCCAGTAGTTCCCCAATATAGTGGATACCCGAGTTAGGGGGAAAACATTCAGGTCACCAAAAACCGACCTATACCTGTGAATAATTATTAATTGCTTTAATAAGACTCAATAAATGTGCTTATCTCTGCCAAAGCAAGACATGATAGAGTTTTAGGCAGATTGATACTGTTTTATCAGGTTGATCCATTGTGAAGTACAGAGGTCTTTCTCACCAACATCAAACTCAAAGCCTCGCTCTGTGAAGGTGTGACAGCATCCTCCAGCCCAGTCATGTTGCTCCAGAACCAGAACCTTTTTACCCACTTTAGCCAACAGGACAGCAATTGCCAGTCCACCAATCCCACTGCCAACCACTACTGCATCCAAGTCCTGAGGGACCTTACTGGCCAGAAAGCCTGGATGTGGAGACTATTAGGCGTTTCATAAAAACAGATGCATATGGTCAGTAAAAGGTAGTTTACGGTACAGAGTTAAGATTTTAACTTACAATTATGTTAAACATAAATACGTCGTCAGTATCAACAGTAATGTGCGGGGTCATATTTTTAACTGACCTATTTCAAGTTTGATCTTTACATCCTTTAATAACCTTATTGATATCACAGAAGAAATGGTCCTGTTTTTGTTGTGTAACACTGGATCTGCTCTTTTAAATAATGCTATTAAAGTCCTGTGCTTGCTTGGAAAAGGTCATATTCATAAGTTACAGCTTCTAAACCAAATTGTATTGGATTTTGCTCTGAATTAAAAAGTTTTGCTGAATCCCTCTGGAAATGAAAAAGAAACAAAAAAGCAGTTAAAACACCACATTTTAAACAAGGTTTTGAATCATGTGTGAATTTAGCTTTCCTACCCCCTGCTTGAGTAAAAAAAAAAAAAAAAAAAATGTTTTACATTTATTTTCTTTATATTATTATTTATATATTTATTATTATTTCGTTTTTGATATAATTGTTAATGTATTTGATTTCTATTTATGTCGTTTTATCTTGATACTTGCTATTTTTATTTTGTTATTCCAAATCCCTCCTAACAGGCTGTTTGTTCTTGATCATTGCTAAAGGCTCATTTTCATTGGAATATAACAATAGGTTTTCAAATGTCAAATGTTACTGGCAAAATGTTAATAAAAAAAATTAAAATATAAAAATAAAAAAAATACTTTTTAACTGACCTTGTTTCAGGACTTTGTTCTTCAGCTTTCTGTCAAACACCATGGTCTTCAGCGGCTCGCGAGTGTCGATTACACATATTTAAAGAGAATGGCTATCTACATGTTGTCATGTGCTGACAAAAAACCCTTCCCGACACCACTGCCCAATTTAAAAGGTGTTTAGTGTTGACTCCTCCTCCGAAGACGATGCGGACCAATCACAAGGTTTGTTTTTAAATGTCGGATTGTTTGCGGAGAGAAGGGCAGTTTTAATCAATAAATGGTATACTATATAAATGTACGTTTAATATGATAATATTAGAGATTTCGAATACTAAAATGGAACTACTTCATCGTTCCGTGTAAAATAAGGTCTGAACGGAATGTGCTTTCGTCTTAAGTACACTGCAATAAACCAGACAAATACATGCAGCAACAATGAAAGGTGCTCTATCAGTTTGCTGATCATTTGTATGCAAATGTCTGAGCTGTGTTTAAATCATTTATTTTGCCACCAAATTTCATTTTTAAGAAAACAAGTATGTTAAGTAAATTAAGTAGGCTAGTAAAACATACACAGCCTTGTTTTATACAGTAGACAAGGTGTACATTTATAGCTTCATTTACAGTGCAGTATGGCATGATATATGACCACTAAAGATAGCCTATTACAACTCATGATTCATTCACAGGAAATGACAGCAGGTTTAAAGTTTGAAGCAGGTTTTAACATTTTTTTGTTGGCTAACATGAAAATGTCTTCACTGTAACTTTTGATCAATTTAATACATCCTTGCTGAATAAAAATATAATTGATAAAAAAATACAATAAAAGCGCCATGTATTAATACCATGAACCATGCAGAGTTGTTCAAATTAACATTTATTTAGATCAGGGCTGTCCAAACTCGGTCCTGGAGGGCCGGTGTCCTGCAGAGTTTAGCTCTAACTTGCCTCAACACACCTGACTGGACGTTTCTATGCCTAGTAAGAGCTTGATTAGCTGCTTCAGGTGTGTTTAATGAGGGTTGGAGCTAAACTCTGCAGGACACCGGCCCTCCAGGACCGAGTTTGGACAGCCCTGATTTAGATTATACAAGCATATACAGACCGAGAGACAAAGGAAAAACACAAAAAGGATGAATAATACAAGATGAGAGCAGGAAATAAATGTGATTTAGAGACAAAGACCCTGTTTGGAGAATAATGAAGAAAGGTGACTGGCCAAGCCTGTGTGCACCAGGATCTTTGCGAGAGGAGTCGGGAGGAGCTTCGGCAGGGACATGAACCATATTCCCAACTTTCTGACAGGAGCATTAACAGTCAAGGATATACTTTTTGTGTTTTTCATGTCTCTATGAAGTTCTTTAATGTGGTTTTGCTCTGCAAAAGAGGATTTCATTTCTAACCAGTTTCTAAGTCTAGCCTTTCTAACTAATAAAATGCAATCATAAAAGCATCAAACAACAGAACTGAAGGTGACATACATAAAATAATGTATAATAATGTAAAATAATATATACATAAAAACTGACTTTCCAAAATAAATCTTGTGGTCAGATCCTGATCAATATACTCAAACACCAACATCAGGTTACACTTCTGTATATATTCAGCTAAATATCATACCTGTACAGGTGGTTTAATTACAGTGATTCAGACTGTAGGACTGCTGGATAACGAAAGAAATGTTAACAGAATGATAGTATAAAACTGTACATTTCTTGTCTATTACCACTCACCACTACTTAAACCAATGATGGAAATAAGCCATTACAAAATCAAAATTTATGGGAGAGCATTGCTTTTGATTGATTATATTGTATAATTGGTTATAAATGGTTTAATAATAGTATTTCATTATGGCTACACTTGAATTGGATACAAAATAGATCAAGGATGATAAAACTTATACAGTTAATTGTACCCAGCATGTAAAATGTGTGTGAGAGAGAGAGAGAGAGAGAGAGAGAGAGACATAGAGACAGAGACAGAGAGACACCTAAGAAGAGAGCCCCAATGAAGAAGAGAGATTGCCATTTTTTATCCCTTCCTTGACCAAATGTGAGACATATAAACTGACCAATCAGCAATCAACCGCTTTCCACACTGTGCTAACTTTGTGACATTTAGCAGACCCCCAAAGTATGTACATCTTGGCCTACAGACCTTGATGACTATCAGCATCTCTGTCTTCAGAAATTCCAAATGGCCCTTTTGTTACTCAAGATAGGTTTGGGACAGGAAAACAAATTATTTTGATCATTTTCAACCTTACATACTCAAACTGAAAATTCTCTCCACAAATGCTCTAAAAATGTCAACTTTGACCTTTTAAATACTCACTTGACTATGTTCAGGCGACTGAAATGCTCTATATTTCTATTATTCAAAAAATAAATAAATAAATCATATATTTATGTATGCTGAGAATTCTAACCTAACATACAAGTATATAAACCATAAATGTGACCCTGGACCACAAAACCAGTCATAAGGGTCAATTTCTTGAAATTGAGATTTATACATCATCTGAAAGCTTAATAAATAAGCTTTCCATTGATGTATGGTTTGTAGGACAATATTTGGCCGAGATACAACTATTTGAAAATCTGGAATCTGACAAGGTACAAAAAAAATCTAAATACTGAGAAAAATCGCCTTTAAAGTTGTCCAAATGAAGTTCATAGAAATGCATATCACTAATCAAAAATTAAGTTTTGATATTTTCACGGTAGGAAATTAAAAAAATATCTTCATGGAACATGATCTTTACTTAATATCCTTGTGATTTTTGGCATAAAAGAAAAATCAATAATTTTGACCCATACAATGTTTTTTTGGCTATTGCTGAAAATATACCCAAGCGACTTAAAACTGGTTTTGTGCTCCAGGGTCACAAATGTTTAAGAATCACTTAGGCTACCTCTGGCCGATTCATGATAAGGTAGATCTTGAACCGCACGCTCACACCAGAAAACTAATTGGCCCAAATGCGTCGTTTGACTTTTCGGAGATCATCTACTCTTCCCTGTGGATTACCTCTCTACTATCTTAATTTCTGCGTATTGAATTTTAGAATATTGAATTTGATGTTCCGAATTTACTCTTCATCTTGCAAACTGTATTGCATTTTAAAAAACTATTTATTTGCCGTCTAAGATTTTAGAACAAAAAAATTGCTTTTTGAAAATGTCTTTAAAACTCTGCCATAAAAATATTCAGTTGTGTTAAAGGAATTTACTCTTCATCTTGCAAACTGTATTGCATTTTAAAAAACTGTTTATTTGCCGTCTAAGATTTTAGAACAAAAAAATTGCTGTTTGAAAATGTCTTTAAAACTCTGCCATAAAAATATTCAGTTGTGTTAAAGTTCAAATGTTTAATATTCAAGTTCAAAAAAATCTAATTCAGAACCATGTTAAATGCCACATAATATTCAGTTTTGTTAAATGTCACGTCAATAATTTAAATTTACACAATACAAATTCAATTAGTTTTGTCATATTATAAGCTCCACACAAAACAAGCTAAATAAGGTCTCAAATCTCTGGACTATTGATGAGGTAACCTGAGGTAATTTTTAAACAAAGTCCAAATATTTTAATTCAACCACCTAGTTAGATTACATTTGATTGGAAAAAAGAAAGACGTGATGCTCAGAACATGGTTATAGTGGGAAGCAAGTGGCTAGGGGGAGTTTTACCCCACAGACTAGGTTTGAATTAATAAAACAACAACTTGTCATTATGAAAATATAATTAAATTTTCCTTAAATAAGACGTATTACCTATCTACATGCCTTACTATTCTCATATCATATATAACTGTGATGTTCTGTAAAACAACAAGCTTTAATACACTTTTTTCTTACTGCTGAAAATTAGATCAATTACCGGAGAAATCAATTTTCTCTCAGGTATGTTGCCAGTGCAAACTTCACAGTGAGTACTGTTAATAAATAACAATTTGTCCCTCGTATCTCTTTGCCGCCTTGAAGAATTCTCAGTTCCTTAAAGTGTATAACGGCCGGGAAGCAAGAAAACACACAGTCAATGTATTCTCAATACTTCAATTTATTCATAGAAATACAGATCTTATATAGGCATATGTCGAGGGGAGTTTCACCCTCTTAACCAATGAGGATAGAATGACATACACATATAGGATCTTTGGCCAAGAACATGTGTTTTGTATAAAATGGTCACATGTACAGAAAAACATGTACATATTAGGAATAGACTTCCTGGCGAAGGATGCTGAACCCTCCTCACAGTTCAGCACGAACTCCTTTACCTCGTAGTCCTAGCATTCATCTCCTTATTTGGGCATTTGAACCAAGCAACTAATGTATACATGTGCGCATGCCTACCTCGAATATGAGTAAGAGACATTAAAACACCATACAAGAGAGAGAGAGAACAGATAGAGGAGGGAGAGTGCGAGGGAGAGGGAAAGAAAGGAGGGGTGAGACATATTTGGAACATTCTCAAGACAGAGAGTTTTCTAACAAGTACTTCTACATTACTCTTGTCAGCGTAGTATAACAACAACAAAAACGTACCTTATGTTTTCCCCCACTCTACCCTATGTTTGAGGTTACTATTGTGCTGAAGAGTAGAACCTGGCAAAAGTATATTAAGACTATCTGTATGCTTCTTTGTTTAAATGTAGTAATATACTTGCTGATGAAATCCGAGAGCTTTCTGACCCGCCATAGACAGCAAGGGAACTACCACGGTCCAGGCACAGAAACTAAGCAGGGACATCGTGGTAGTTCCTTTGGGTGTCTATGGGAGGGTCAGAAAGCTCTCGGATTTCATCAAAAATATCATAATTTGTGTTGCGAAGACGAACAAACGTCTTACGGGTTTGGAACGACATGAGGGTGACAGAATGAGGCAGACAGAAACTATCGCTTTAAGAATATGAATTCTTCACTCCAGTGATTCTGTTGAAAAATGTATAAATCCAATATGTTTGGCTAACCTTAGACAATTGCAAATAGCAGATGTAAACGGCCTGTTTTTTTTAACTGTCGGGACACATGATCAATCATACCTCAGATATTTAATTGTTAATATATGTTCACTAAAGTAAGAAACCAGGTGACAATTGGATTTTATCCGCCTGGATTTGAGTAATTTGTTTCTGGCCCACATTCCATTAAATGATTTGTGCCATTGCTGTAATCTGTAAAATCGGTAATACTATCAAAATAATGCATAGTGTAAAATTAAGACTGTACCACGTCTGTGGTATGTGTGTTTTTGTGTATATGAAACTTGAGGATACTCACACAGGTATAACAAGACACCATTAGCCGGCAGTGACAGGAAGAGGAGAACAGAAGAAGAACCTGGACACTAATACAATCAATCCATTGATGAGCAAGTAATGTAAGGCTAAATTTCGGTAAATCTGTTCTGAAGAAACAAGCTCATCTACTTCTTGGATGGCTTGAAGGTAAATTCTCAGAAGATTTACATTTTTGCTTTCAAATATATGACGACAGAAGCTTAAAAAGAACAATATCCTGAACAAAATTGTACAAAAGAGTAAGCGTTTAATCATAGAGCCTATTTATTATACACACAACATAACCGAGTGAAATTTCAGTCAGATAAGAACAAATCAAGAATCACTTACATCCATGTGTAGCCTCCAGCCTCTCCCTGGACAGTGGAGCAGTATTACTGTAAATATGATCAGTCATCTTAAGTTTGGCCATGATCGTCAGACAGAAGAGAGGAATTAAAGCAAAGATGGCAGGTGTAGAAGTGCTTTGATTTCAGACGCTGCACTGTCAAAACACACTCACACACAGGTTTGTTTTTATGGTTTATGGGGACTCTACATAGGCGTAATGGTTTTTATACTGTACAAACCGTATTTTCTATTGCCCTACACCAACCCTACCCCTCACAGGAAACATTCTGCATTTTTAGATTTTCAAAAAAAACTCATTCTGAATTATTTATAAGCCTTTTGAATTACGGGGACACTGAAAATGTCCTCATAAATCACCTTCTCGTTGTAATACCTATGTCATACCCATGTTATTATACAAATTTGTGTCCTCATTAACACACACACACACACACAAACTATGTGTGTTAATATATATCACTTCCTGTTAGAAGCCAGTGAGCAGATGACAGTGGAACCGTTCACAGGTTTTGTCGGTGGTTAGATGTAAATTGGTCAGAAAATTAACAATAGTTTAACATCAGCTATAAACATTTATGCACATTTAATTTCTTCTCTAATGCGTCAATGTGATTCAGCGGAGACCTCGCTAAGCTTTCAAGTATCAGCATTTCCTGCTCCAAGTCTGAATCTGTAGAACAGAGTGCAAAACTCTTCAACCGTTACATACACAAGCTTCAACTGCAAAGAGAGAGACGTTTTTCAATACATTAGAAGCAATTACACGCTCTAAACTTTTAGTGCATGTTGCAGAATTTGAAATAAATCAGGCAGTTTCTATACTAGTCTGATTCAAGGGTCTATAATAAACACATCTACAAGACAAATGTTTCACGTTGCTGTAGTCATGGGCATTAAAAGAGCAAAACATGTTGTTGAACTTATTGAGGTTTGACTGGTCTTGGTGGTGGCTAAACTTAAAATTTCCTACACCAAGAACGAAAAACACATGTGCAGAGGGAATAGCAGCATTAAAGAAAAACATTTGGATTTACGTGTGAAACAATGAGAGACCAAACTAAGAAATGACAAACCAAAACCCAACCATCCACAGCAGCTGCTACTTTTTATTTAGCACAAAAAAAAAAAAAAAAGTAATACATGTTGACATCTTTCACTCCATCATAAAAACCTAAAGACCCGTTTTCAGTTGCTTCCATTGTACTTTCCACAACCCGTTTCCTCAAATTACCCATACTATGTTCAAGAAAACCACAACTTTAAATAGATACTGCCAGTCACTCATAAAACTGTCCTGATTTGGTACATCAATCCGCTTCCATTTGCTGGAAATAAGAGTTACAATACAGTCAGGATCCTCTCCAATCCTTATAGAGCTGTACAACTTTATGAGCAGGCAAAATCTATCTTCCACAACACAAATCACCACATTTCATTCTTAACTCCATGTTTTAGCTCCCCCACCCACCCCAATCCAAACCGTTTCCTGAAAAAAACACCATCATTATTGCTAATTTATGATGATCCCCCTCCCTAATCTGCCAGGTATACATTAATGTTTCATCCATTGTCAACTTGTGGATCTTATATGGTATTTCTCGTTGTCTCCTTGTTTCTGGAAAACAGACGGTGCTTCTCTGTTGGCAATACAGTGAAAGGGGATCACAGGCAGTTAAGAGACAAATAAGCAAAAAACTGATTAGAGGAGAGATTAAAAGCAATGACAAAGCAAAACCAGGACAAAAACATCTTGTTCGCCATGTACCGCATCCGTCAGTTGGTCAACGTTTGTCAAAAGAAAGTAGAGACACGGCAAGAAACAGTTTAAGATGTGTGAAGGAGAGAATGCCCACAGGAAAATCATTGACAGCAGCCCTTGTCATGTCCACTTGGGATTTTTATGATTTCACTGGCTGTTTTTTTTTCTCTTGGAATTTTCAAGTGTCTTTGATTGTTGTCTGTTCTTTTCTAAAACACTGAGGAAATAAACATTTTCATCCATGTTTCTGCAAAAAGCACCTCCCGTTGGATAGGGAGAGTAAAATCATGTTATACTGAACAAGTTGAATCTACCGATGCGAATAGCGCAAAACTTATGCATCAGGGTTCATCATGAGCTTGTCTGTTGTTACCTATGAGCATGTATGTGTGTGTGCACTGTTGTTAACAATCATAACAGATTAAGGTTCCTCATCTCTGATGATGGTAATTACAATGGCTTTAGGTCCATGCGCAGAGAGAGAATAAGAAGAAGAGTGAGGGAGGGAAAGAGAGAGAAATAAGAGAGAAGAGAACACATCTTCTCTCAGTCTGGCAGCAGTAGTGCAGGTCCAAAAGGTCAAAGTTCAAACTTAAAAATGGCCGGTGAATACTCCTTCCTGAAGCAGGAAGTCCATTGGTAGCATCTGTCAGATGGTCAGTGCAGGATGTCATAAATCCGCCTCGCTGTCATGCGAGACACAGATTATGGATGGTGGAATGGGTCACTGTAGAACCAAACCCACCTAAAAAATAAATAAATAAATAAATAATTATGGCAGCTCAGTACGCTGTATATTAAACTTCTAGGATTTTTACACATTGAATTCAAATAAAGAAATAAAATGCTAAATGAAAAAAATTAAATGTAAAAAATAACCACACAAAGTGACACCTAGGTGCTTTGGGAGCCAGATTGTGAAGCACTATGGCCACCTAGTGAATTAACTTGTCAATGCTAAATTAGTGTACAAGCCAATGAACTTAACTTGACTTTGACCGACTAAAAAAGGACTGATTTTATTCGTCAGTCATGTCTATGACATCTGAGAACCTGTACCTTTTCTGACCCCATGCTGGGGCATTTCCAATTGTAGAGGTAATACTGCAGGTTTCCATCTCCAATGCCAAACTTGAGCTTCTCCAAAAATGTCTTGTTCTCCATTAGGTCCAGTGCATTAAAGACATCAAATCCTTTCTGAAGGGGAAATGATTTAAAGAAAAGCTTTAATAAATCTGCTCAAAGTTTAATGCTCCAGATCCTGTCAGTTACACACTTCAAACTGATGTTAGTCAGTCAGATGATAGTCTAAATAAACACAAGATTGCTTATGGTGCTTTCACTGCTAGAACAACATTAATTCATTTACGCATAATTTTTCCAAATGACAAAAAAAAAAAAAAATTGTAGCTCACTTCTAGCAACAAATTTACACCAAAACTATAAGTAAACTCAAATTAAGGCTAATTATTGAAAATGGATAATGAAAATCAACAATGGATTTATGGGTGGGCGATATACTGGTACACACAATCAGAGCCGTGGGGACCCTCCTCACAGTTATGAATGAATGAATGAAACTAGTCAGCTTGCGTACTTTGCGTATAGGGAGGATCGGCTCTGCACACAATTAACCAGTAGAAATTTGTCCACCGGTAGAGATTTTGGACTATCATGGTTACATGCTCACTTGATGTTGCTGTGAAAAAAACGAAATCATTTGCACGCGTTTTTAAGCATTGCGGTTTAAAAACAAGTGATTTTAAGTGGCTGAAATGCAATCAGCAGCGAAAGAGAAGTCATTTCACTATATGCGTGCTGTCTGAGAGACTGTTTCTGAGCACTGTCAGAGAGATACTTTTTGCTGCTTGAATGGTTGAAAGGCCTTGAATGGTTAAATACAAACACCTCTGTACGGTTTCCTTGTAAACGCAGTAATTTAGGTCTTTAAGGGTTAGTTCACCCAAAGATTCTGTCATTAATTACTCACCATCATGTCGTTCCAAACCCGTAAGCCCTCTCTTCATCTTCGGAACACAAATTAAGATATTTTTGATGGAATCTGAGAGCTCTCTGACCCTCCCATAGACAGCAATGTAATTACCACGATCAAGGTCCATAAATGTAGCGAGGACATCGGTAAAATAATCCATGTGACGTCAGGGGTTCAAATGTAATTTTACGAAGCTACGAGAATACTTTTTGTGCGCACAAAAAACGTATCCGCGTGAGGCAGCTGACACAGAATAACATACGCCAAAATGGCGCCAGGGTGACGCGGAGGAGACGAATTGTTGAATAAAGTGTTTTTTTTTTCTTTTGTGCACAAAAAGTATTCTCGTAGCTTCGTAAAATTATGGTTGAATGACTGACGTCACATGGATTATTTTACCGACGTCTTTGCTACGTTTCAGGAGACGAATTGTTGAATAAAGTGTTTTTTTTTTCTTTTGTGCACAAAAAGTATTCTCGTAGCTTCGTAAAATTATGGTTGAATGACTGACGTCACATGGATTATTTTACCGACGTCTTTGCTAAGTTTCTCACAACGAAACACACAGCGACTCCACAACATGGCAGTAGCGGCAACAGCAAGAATTAAAGTTACGCCTTCTTTCTTTGCGTGAACATTCAGGCGGCGTTACGCAAATCTTCCCACATCGTGACGTAGACATGTGGGGGCGTGTTAGAACGAGCTGTTTTAGGTAGGCGTGGCTGACTCTTAACTTTTATAAAGAATTTCTCTTTGGATTTGAGACTTTAGTCTTTGCAACTTTACAGATCTTCTTTATGCACCAAGAGCTTGTAACCCTCCAAAGGAAAATTTGAAATCGCATCATATGACCCCTTTAAAGTGACAGCAGTCTAATATTGCTGCTGTCTGTTATTCATGTTAATCAAACAACAAAAGAGAGGAAATATCTCACTGCTCTTGACTAACTTTTGTAACTTTATTAAGAATATATATATATATATTTAATTTACACAGTGAAGAATATGCCGTTTTTATGCACTGTTTTAGGTAGGCGTGGCTGACTCTTAACTTTTATAAAGAATTTCTCTTTGGATTTGAGACTTTAGTCTTTGCAACTTTACAGATCTTCTTTATGCACCAAGAGCTTGTAACACTTCAAAGAGAAATTTGAAATCGCATCATATGACCCCTTTAAAGTGACAGCAGTCTAATATTGCTGCTGTCTGTTATTCATGTTAATCAAACAACAAAAGAGAGGAAATTTCTCACTGCTCTTGACTAAATCACTTTTGTAACTTTAATGAGAAGAAATAGATATATTTTATTTACACAGAAGAACACGCAGTGTTTTTATTCATTTGATTACTTTATACAATGTATGTAGCATTTCTTA
>NW_015505216.1:4562759-4569333 GCF_001515645.1 Sinocyclocheilus grahami | reverse complement strand
CCAAAGGAAAATTTGAAATCGCATCATATGACCCCTTTAAAGTGACAGCAGTCTAATATTGCTGCTGTCTGTTATTCATGTTAATCAAACAACAAAAGAGAGGAAATCTCTCACTGCTCTTGACTAAATCACTTTTGTAACTTTAATGAGAAGAAATAGATATATTTTATTTACACAGAAGTACACGCAGTGTTTTTATTCATTTGATTACTTTATACAATGTATGTAGCATTTCTTATTTATTTGTTACTGTAGTTTTTTTTGTCCAATTGCTTGTAATTAGTTCCTTATTCTTGTTTAACCGGCTCTGTGTAGTTAATGCTGCTCCATCTGAAAGCACGTACTGGAGATTTACTACTAATCACAGAACCGGCTTTACTGACGAGATGAGCATGAAAATCGCATTTGATTTTTTGCACAGCCCTAGTTACACCCCTACTCTTTTCGAAGGACATCCTGGGATTTTTAATGACCACAGAGAGTCAGGACATCATTTTAAAGTCTCATCCGAAGGACCGTGCTTATTTGACAGTATAGTGTCCCCATCGCTGTACTGGAGCACCCCCTGCTGGTTTCACTAACACCTCTTCCAGCAGCAACCTAGCTTTCCCAGGAGGTCTCCCATCCAGGTACTAACCAGGCTCAACCCTGCTTAGCTTCAGTGGGCAACCAGTCTTGGGCTACAGGGTGATGTGGCTGCTGGCTATAGTGTGATATACTGTATATCGTTACCATGAAATAATATAACTTTGTTAAATTAATAAGATTTTGGTCATATTGCCTACCCCTAAACAAACTTATCAATTAATTGCGCCTGCGCACAGGAAAAAAGATTTAGGATGTAATGTTTAGATGTTAACCCTTTTTTGCACAATGTATATCGCAGCCTTCATAGATAATCACTACATTCACTTTCATTGGTGCCACACTGTTTGGAAGACAACATTGGGCAGGATTTTATTTGACTTCTTTTGGGATATAAATGCAAATTTGTGAGTTTTAATTTAATTCATTGAACACAATTGATTATGCGAATAATCATTAGTTGCAGCATACATACATACAAACATGCTTTCACTGACTGACCGACTTGGCGAGGATAAGAGCGTCTCCCATCAGGTCCAGCAGGGGGGTGGTGGTGTGTACGTTATAGAAGGAATACGCAGCCTTCAGACTGCGATGCACAGGATGGTTCATGATGGTGGACGGCAGAGTGTAGAAACTCAGGAAGTCAGTCAGCTTCCCGTCTGAATTCTACAATGATACAAAGGACAAGCTGTTCACATCAAATACATTTTGCAGAAATAAACTGATTGTCCATTCCGATTTCATAAACACTTTCATGTTTGAGATCACTAGGATGATACATGCCATAGGGTTCAGTGAGCGCAATACCTCCACTACAAAGGTGTCAATGATATTCTCCTGAGGAAGCAGCCAGTGTTGGACCTCCTCAGGGCTCATGACGGGAACCAGGTTAAACAGACTCAGATATTCCTTCAGCAGGCGGTGAACTGCTGGCACATCCTTTACAGTCATCGGCCTGAGGCCTGAAGTCTTAGGAGCCTACAGCAGAGAAACATGCAATAAGAAAATAAGGAAAAAAGAAAACGACCCAGATATTACCCAGGGAAGCAGGCTGGCACACACCTCTGGCAGTCGGTAGAGCTTCATGGTGCGTTGCATAGTCATGTTTCGACTCAGGTGAGAGAACTTCACCTCAATCAGCTTTCGTGGGTTCAAGGACCGGTGCCAGTATCTACCATACAAATAAGCAAGGCAATTAGTGTGATACAGTGCCATGTGAGTCATTTGACAATTGTTACTTCTCTACACATCAGGCTGGATTAATAGGAGTTATTAGTCATTACAGAATAAAGCTCTATAACACTTTATTGAGATTTTAATATTTATGGAAACTTCGTCGTATATGCTACCTCTCAAAAGTTCAGGCTTGGTACAGTTTTTTTTTCGTAAGAAGCCTTTTATGTTCTCCACGAAAACAGTGATTTTGTCAAATTATAACTGATAATTTTTTCTATTTGAAAAGATTTTAAAATGTAAATTATTTCTGATGGTAAAGCTGAATTTTTAGCAGCCATTACTACAGTCTAGTGTCACATGATCCTTCAGAAATCAATAAATAGACAGTTCAATATAACAGCACAAATCTTCTGTAACATTACAAATGTCTTTACTGTTAGTTTTAAATCACTTTAATGCATCCTTGCTGACTAAAAGTATTATTTCACTCCAAATTCACTAAAATCTAAATTGTATACTTTTAGTAAAAAAAATAAATAAATAAAATGTGGCAGAATAAGGCATCTTTATGCACCAAGGTCATTTTGTGTCAGAGGGAGGATTCGAGGCTAGCAACAGGCGCTTTCGCACTGCATAGTTCTAGGAACTAGCCAGCAGGGTCGTTCCTAGAGAACCAGTTTCTCCCTAGGGCCGTTTTCCTGATTGCATTCGCACCGGCAGCAGGAAGTCTGAAGCGGCATTTACAAACGTCAGCAATCGGTGAATGGATGACACCGTGATCGGAGCTGTTTTTATTGCGTGTCCTGGGTTTCGTGATAGCAGAGATGGAATGTAAATGCACAATTTACATGATTGAAAGAGCGTGAAAATCTGACTAAGTCTCCTGACAACTTGTAGTGTTATCATCGAGGCTGAGAAAAGAACAATGCTGCAAACAGGTAAATGCTGTTATCATCACTGCTTTCCATGTTCGTGGAGTAAATATTTTTAGACGGCGTTTTAAAAATGCCGGGTAGCCGGTGTTTTGTATGTGTTTGGCCAATCAGCGTACACTTACATCATTCACCTCAATCAGCTTTCGTGGGTTCAAGGACCGGTGCCAGTATCTACCATACAAATAAGCAAGGCAATTAGTGTGATACAGTGCCATGTGAGTCATTTGACAATTGTTACTTCTCTACACATCAGGCTGGATTAATAGGAGTTATTAGTCATTACAGAATAAAGCTCTATAACACTTTATTGAGATTTTAATATTTATGGAAACTTCGTCGTATATGCTACCTCTCAAAAGTTCAGGCTTGGTACAGTTTTTTTTTCGTAAGAAGCCTTTTATGTTCTCCACGAAAACAGTGATTTTGTCAAATTATAACTGATAATTTTTTCTATTTGAAAAGATTTTAAAATGTAAATTATTTCTGATGGTAAAGCTGAATTTTCAGCAGCCATTACTACAGTCTAGTGTCACATGATCCTTCAGAAATCAATAAATAGACAGTTCAATATAACAGCACAAATCTTCTGTAACATTACAAATGTCTTTACTGTTAGTTTTAAATCACTTTAATGCATCCTTGCTGACTAAAAGTATTATTTCACTCCAAATTCACTAAAATCTAAATTGCATACTTTTAGTAAAAAAAAAAAAGAAATAAAATGTGGCAGAATAAGGCATCTTTATGCACCAAGGTCATTTTGTGTCAGAGGGAGGATTCGAGGCTAGCAACAGGCGCTTTCGCACCGCATAGTTCTAGGAACTAGCCAGCAGGGTCGTTCCTAGAGAACCAGTTTCTCCCTAGGGCCGTTTTCCTGATTGCATTCGCACCGGCAGCAGGAAGTCTGAAGCGGCATTTACAAACATCAGCAATCGGTGAATGGATGACACCGTGATCGGAGCTGTTTTTATTGCGTGTCCTGGGTTTCGTGATAGCAGAGATGGAATGTAAACGCACAATTTACATGATTGAAAGAGCGTGAAAATCTGACTAAGTCTCCTATGACAACTTGTAGTGTTATCATCGAGGCTGAGAAAAGAACAATGCTGCAAACAGGTAAATGCTGTTATCATCACTGCTTTCCATGTTCGTGGAGTAAATATTTTTAGACGGCGTTTTAAAAATGCTGGGTAGCCGGTGTTTTGTATGTGTTTGGCCAATCAGCGTACACTTACATCATTGATAGTTCCTATAGAACTGTTTTAGTGCCTACTCTGAAGTAGGAGCTAAATTAGTTCCCCCAAACAGAGCTCCTAGAACTAAATACGTTCCTAGTTCCTGCAGTGTGAACACGACAAAAAGCGGGAACATCCGCCAATAGTTCTAGGAACTATGAAAAGGTTCCTCCGGTGCGAAAGTGCCTAACACATCTGCCACCCAACAGCCCATCTAAGGCTGCGTTTACACTGCAAGTCTTAATGCACAGATCCGATCTTTTGACCATATCCGATTTTTTGGCACGTCTGTTTACATTCACTATAGACACGACTGGCATCCGATATCTGTGTTTACATTAATTCCCACCCAAAAGGATTGTCTGCAGTGATCGCTTTACTATGCACATGGTAGACCCTCGGGTTTTAAATGGCCGTGCTTTTAAAATTATTTATATAATTCACGTCGAATGGCCATTATTATTTGCCAGCATGGACAACGGCTGTCATGGATGTTTTGCAGCACAAAATCTGACTGAAGAGATAAAGACCTGAAAATAACGGTAATTTTAATTTGTTAGACTAATTTATCTACAGCTCGTTAGAGGTAGAATTATTTAGTGAAATAAAGATGATATTTATTGAAATGAATTCGAAGGAGAGAGAGAGAGAGAGAGAACGAACGAACGAACGCATGCACCCATGTGCGAGCGAGCCATTGTGAAGCATTGCAAACAAGCTTGTCGGTTTAATTACAAAATGTGCAAAATGTCCTGAATGTGCAATTTCTTACCTATAAAAAGTTTCCATCTTAATAAAATGCGAGCACATACAGCACGCCGGCATTAAAACGCCATTAAAAATCTTTATGAGCAAACGTGTCGCCCTCACATTGGGAGTTCTGTGGAGAATCGGATGTGTGTTTAGACGTAGGTCGGATGTCCAGATATCAGACGTGTATCCGATTAAAATCCACATTTGGAAGTGGCTCAGATTGGATGCAAAAAAATCTGATCTCGTGCGGGTTTTTGTGTTTACACGTGCGCAACAAATTCCGATCTGTGTCAGATGTGAGCGAAAGATCGGATTTTTTGTGCCAGTGTAAATGCAGCCTAATGCTACCTTTCACTCTGCACAGACGCACTTGTCATTAAAAGAGGGCAGATGTGTGTCTTACCTGCAGGTGCCCACTGGTTTGGGCAGCACCACACCTGCGGTGTACACAGCCTGAAAGATGCCCTCCAGGTTGACCCGTCTGGTGATCTCCCTGATGAGTACCGGAGCCACTCGTTTCGAGCGAAGTTTCTTATGCACACACAGGAAGTTAATCTCCACCATCTTCTTCTCTCTGGAAGAATCGAAGAGCAGATATGGGTCAACAACAGAACTGAGTGACCAACATAAGCACTCTCTGTGTAGACTAATTTAAATGCCTCTGATACACCATTGCATTCATGTGATTGGTGACATTGGTCAGTAAAAATGTTAATATTTTAACAGTCTTTCTTAAAAATGGTCAGTTATACATAATTAAATGAGAAATAATAGTTTATAATCATTGAATAGTTTGATTAGCCTTACAAAAGAAAGAAAGTTTTTCTTTCAGATGGACTGGCGGTCATAAGCGGTCTGTGGATATATTCATACACTACATTTAGTCATTTTGCAGACGCTTTTATCCAAAGCGACTTACAACTGGGGAATACATAAAGCGATTCTTCTTAAAGAGGCAAACAGTCACAAGAAGTGCTCGTAATACCAAGTTTCAAGCATTGTTCAAATAAGTACAAGCTAGAAAGGGAAGGAATAAATAAAGAGAAAGGCCAAGTAGTTGAGAGGAGTAAATGAAGACAGAATTGTCATTTTTTTGGGTGAACTATCCTTTTAATCATTCATTTTACCCATGTTGAATAAGCAGAGGGTAATGGCTGGCTTCACGACAAGTTTGAAAGCTCAGTGCTACTGCCACTAGAGGCAGCTGAGGTGTTTCTGGACTTCTGGATTCTGATTTTAGTGCATTTAAACCAACATGTAAAAACACTTATGAATGCTTACATTTCATAGATGTGGATGTTGGCTGGTATGGCACTGATGAAACCAACTAGCTTATTATTAGAGTTCACTCTCACCCCACAATGCCACTGAGGCAACCAGCCTGGAGGACGCAGAGCCCTGGGACGAAAACAGAGTACAGATAAACTGAGAGACGAGGACACATTTCAATTAACTTTTAGACAAAAAAAAAAAACAGATATAAACAGATAGCTCTTCAAAGACAAACACCATTTTACTCAAATTTGGGAAGACTTTTCAAGCCAAACTTTCTTACCAGAGCAGAAATTCAGGGGAGTAATCAAAACGAAACATGTTGTCATCATCCTCCACATAGTTCTCATTCAGGAGAGTGTACAACTCTTTCAGCTTCAGAGAGAGGAAACAGAAAACAGCTTTAAGACTGAGTTGTTTACAGCTGCATATTTGTATGTATAAGATATCAAAGGGGAGATTTAGTGGTTCGTGTGTCGTACCACTGCAGGGTTTCCCAGGTCGAGAGTGTCCCAGGTGAAGCCCTGCGGGAGGCTGTAGGGTTCATCTCGTATGGTGTCTTTATCTGGCTCAATGCAGCCATGTGACATCACAGTCTCTCCTACAAAAAAAAAA
>NW_015505216.1:4507394-4562698 GCF_001515645.1 Sinocyclocheilus grahami | reverse complement strand
TCGAGTAAAGAAGGGCAGCCATCTGCTTCTCGCAGTTCAGGACCCACCGCTGCTGAGGCACGGAGGAGAATTAGCTCGTGGGGATTGCAGGTGAACCTGGCTGATGAGTTTAAAGAGGGGCTTTCCCTCTCGCGCTCGTCGGCTGTGGACGAGAATGAGCCACTGGAGGATGATGTTATCTCTTTAACATCCTCTGATCCAGGGGCCAGTGCTCTGCTGGGTTCAGCCCAGGAAGAGCAGAAAATGTCTGAGGAGGGCAAAGAAGCTGAGGCTGAGCTTTCCTAATCCTCCTGCTCTAATCTCGCTCTCCGTGCTACTGAGCAGGCCGCCTCTGCTATGGGCAGATCCATGGCGGCTATGGTAGTGACGGAGAGGCATTTGTGGGTGAAACCTGGCAGACATCGGGAGGAAAGAAAGGGTCTTTCTTCTCGATGCCCCGGTTTCGCCTTCTGAACTTTTTGGTACCTCCATTGAGACGGTGGTCGAGAAGTTCAGGGAGGCGAAGGCGCGCTCAGCGGCCTTCAAATCCTTCATTCCACGAAGGTCCAGGTCTGAGCCCGAAAAACCCAGGGGTCCTGGCCCATCTCGGTTTGAGGATCAGAGACGAGCACAGAAGGCTAGTGTCACGACTTGCGCTCTCCCCCCCGCCTGAGGGTAGGTCAAAGGGAGGTAGGCAAGACCTAAGGGATGTCAAGGCGTCAGCGCTTTCATCCGGATCAGAGTGATACTTGAGTATCTACTCATTTCCCTCGGGGGTTTAACATCTGCCCTTATCTTTCCCTTCCTAATTGCCCTGTAACCACCATCTCTGCACCTGACCGAGGTTAGGTGCCGTTTTCCTTACGCATCCATCTGTTCCAGCATACCAGTTATGCCAACATCGAGGCGATGCGCGAAAACGGCTATGAGAGGATGCCCCCGGTAGAAGAGACGCTAGCCAGCTATCTCTCTATGGGTGATACATCTTTTTTCAAAACACCCTCCTTGCCATCCAAGCCCTGATGAGGTAGCTGAGTTGCGCCGCACCACGGATCTCGCTCTCCGTGCTACTTAGCAGGCCGCCTCTGCTATGGGCTAAGGGATGTCAAGTCGTCAGCGCTTTCATCCGGATCAGAGTGATACTTGAGTATCTACTCATTTCCCTCGGGGGTTTAACATCTGCCCTTATCTTTCCCTTCCTAATTGCCCTGTAACCACCATCTCTGCACCTGACCGAGGTTAGGTGGGAACTTCCTGCATAACAGTCTCCTACTGGACCTATGATGTTTTGGTTGGTTCTATGGCTTCATAGTGACTACCTTACTGATGGTCTGGTCTAGAGGCTTCTCCGGACAGGGCTCCGACACGGGAACCATGGTGGGTGTGTACGATCCATTTTCTATATGATATATATATATATATATATACGATAAATCGCATGCGATATTTAACGCGCATCTTGTCAGTAAAGCCGGTTCTGTAATCAGCAGTAAATCTCCATCACGTGCTGGCTTTCACATGGAGCAGCATTAACTACACAGAGCCGTTGTTCACTGACAAGCTGCGCAAAACATGCACAAAATATGATCGTGGTTTTGCGCAGCTCGTCAGAGAATAACGGCTCTGTGTAGTTAATGCTGCTGATTACAGAACCGGCTTTACTTTACTTTATCGTGCAGCCCTATAGAGCTCCCTTCTCAACTGAGAGCTAGGTGTGTTGCTCCCTCAGCGAAGTAAATTATTGCTAGCTGTTCCAGCTTTGGAACATGCTGCAGCTTGAGTCTCCTCTCGTTTGAGAACTAGGGGTGTTGCTCCCTCAGCTACAGATTTACTGCTAGCCACTCCAGCATCATAAGCCTTAGATCGAGTTGATGACTTCTCAAACATAGCGTTTTGGGATGCACAATTTCCATCTATGGGCTGCTCTTTCAGAGTGCCACGAGAACCCCTTAGAACGGAATTTTTTAGAAAATCCATGTTATGGTAAGTGTGCACGCTAAGTCTTTGTACACTTTCTAAAATCCACACTGTGGTAAGTTCGCATGCTAGTAGTCTGCATTCTTTTCTAGAATCCTGTATGGTAAGAGCTACGCGCAGTAGCTTCGTGCTCTTTCTGAGTGGTTTAAAACCCCGGTTCTGCCTTGGGCACCACTCCACCTACGTATCCTCTGGATACCTACTTTAATAGGGTGTTGCTACTAGTGGTCTGTTGAGACAGGTCCTTCAGCATATACAGGCTGCGCAAAACATGCACAAAATATGATCGTGGTTTTGCGCAGCTCGTCAGAGAATAACGGCTCTGTGTAGTTAATGCTGCTGATTACAGAACCGGCTTTACTTTACTTTATCGTGCAGCCCTATAGAGCTCCCTTCTCAACTGAGAGCTATCAGCCCAGGAAGAGCAGAAAATGTCTGAGGAGGGCAAAGAAGCTGAGGCTGAGCTTTCCTAATCCTCCTGCCCCGCGTATGATGAGCTCTTGGAAGTTATGGATCGCGCCGTGGAAGCCTCAAGCCTCGCCGTGGAAGCGGACTAAGGAAGTGACGTTCTCATACTGAGATCAAGAAGGAATGGAAGAGGCCGTTTTCCTCACGCATCCATCTGTTCCAGCATACCAGTTATGCCAACATCGAGGCGATGCGCGAAAACGGCTATGAGAGGATGCCCCCGGTAGAAGAGACGCTAGCCAGCTATCTCTCTATGGGTGATACATCTTTTTTCAAAACACCCTCCTTGCCATCCAAGCCCTGATGAGGTAGCTGAGTTGCGCCGCACCACGGATCTCGCTCTCCGTGCTACTTAGCAGGCCGCCTCTGCGGGGGGGGGGGGGGGGGGGGTATGTAGCTGACAGCCGTCTAACGTCCCAGGGGCAACTCCCATGGCAATATGGTAGAGTTGTTACTTGGTGCTTGCCATGGTTTCTGGCATGCACTTCCCTCAGCATGGTGGTGTGAGTATACCGTTCCCCATAGCGACCCCTAAAGGACACAGTTCGAAGTTCGAAGGGAACATCTCAGGTTACGTATGTAACCATGGTTCCCTGAGTAGGGAACGAGACACTGCGTCCTCTAGGTTTCTTGCCATGCTGCGGACGCAAGCTTCAGACGAAGAAGAGGATGATGTGTGCTCCCAGCGACTATTTATACTATAGTCGCACCGGTAGTGACATCATGGCTGTCGCCAGCCAACGTGTTGTTGGTGTTTTTTCAATGTTTGCTTCAGACACGGGTCACGACGAGGCGTTCCCCATAGTGACCCCTAGAGGGGTCTCGTTCCCTACTCAGGGAACCATGGTTACATACGTAACCTGAGACATTATGTCCACTCAGCACTAACCGCGGCTGATGCAGGTGAAAGGGCAGCACGCAACATCTCTGGGAACATCGCTGTTCCTGATGTAATCAGCAGTATTTTAGGATCACAACCCCTCACTGGTGTACAACAAATCTTATATGCTTCATTTTGTTTTTACATTTCTAGCATATAAACAGAAATTTTCACAAAACAAGAGAAATGGTCCATAACACTTTATATGAGTTATAAGGATAGTTCACCCAAAAATGGACCTCCTGTCATCTTTTACATGTTGTTTAAAAAACTGAAATAAAAGAAGATATTCTGATAGATATTTAGAAGAAATACCTCTTTAACGAACCTATTTAACTCAGCTAAATTATATTTGTATAGAGACATATACAAATGTGAATGAAAAAGATGACGCAGAATCTGAGCTTAAAAGGAAACAATAAAAAAAACACATTAAACCTAACATGTGTGATAGTCGCTGGGGTATATTTGTAGCAATAGCCAAAAAAAACATTGTATGGGTCAAAATGATCAGTTTTTCTTTTATGCCAAAAATAATTAGTATATTAAGAAAAGGTCATGTTCCATGAAGATATTTTGTAAATTCCCTACCGTAAATATATCAAAACTTAATTTTTGATTAGTAATATGCATTGCTAAGGACTTCATTCCGACAACTTTAAAGGCTATTTTCTCAATATTTTGATTTTTTTTTCACCCTCAGATTCCAGATTTTCAAATAGTTGTATTTCGGCCAAATATTGTCCTGTCCTAACAAACCATACATCAATGGAAAACTTATTTATTCAGCTTTCAGATGATGTGTAGATCTCAATAAAAAAAATTGACACTTAAGACTGGTTTTGTGGTCCAAGGTCATATATGGAAACATATAACACTAATGTCCCTCCATCCCAACATGCAATTCAACTCATGCTTGAACTACACAGACACAAGAGCCCCACTCCAGTGGTCAAACTGAAATGGGACGACATACAGAGAGACGCGCAACTCAAGGAAGAGAGAGAGGTGACAGAGCTGAGCTACATTTGTTAATGGGGGACAGATGGTCTGTCACATGACCTGCAGAAAAAGCATGTTTTGTGTGTGCGAGGGGAGGTGGGCTGTATGACAAAGACTGGCGGATAAACAAGCATCCCTGTGACTATTGCTTTGACAGCCTTCTACCCCTGTTGGATTGGTTGAAGGCACCACAGCTTCTCTTCTTTCTCTTACAATAAATATAAGCTGCAATAGAGGATGTCCTCTTAATAGAAGGGCAAATCTATAGTACATTTAAAATGAATGATGCATGTTTAATTGGATTGAGACTAAACTACTATCCTAGTCTGGTCTGGGTAGTCAGTTGGCTGGTTCTGGAGGTCTTTTAGGTAGATGGTAAGTTTGAGAGATCTTAAACCAGTTATGACCAGCTGGAAACAGGAAACCCTGTTAGGTTGGTTTCATGTTTTTTTTTTCTTCTTGCAAGGATAACATGCTGATAATCACATTAATATCAATAGTAATAGAGTCATAGTCATATACAATTTAATTGTACATAACCCTTTATTTTAAAGTAGGGAGAAAAATGAAAGCATTAGCTGAAATTTAGGTTGAAATTAATATGATATTTTACCTTTTTTTTAACTTTTTTAAATAAACAGAGGGGATTTTGGACAACTTTTTATCACTCCATAAATCATAAAATATTGTTAAAAGCCAGAAAAAAAATCATACTTTTTAGAAATAAAATATCACATAAATCAAGCGATTGATATATGAACAAACGTAATTTAAAATGTTTAAAGTACAGATAAGAATAAAACTGATGAAGCATTAAAGAAGTGGGGATTTCTGGCTCGGTGTAAAAACCTTTTGAGAAAACAGCCTTTAAAGACAGATACTGTAACTGAAATCTACAGATGCACATAGATAAAGTGTCATAAAATAAACACTTAGTAGTGTATTTTGGATGTTTTCTTTACACTAGTCAACAAGACGTGTTAAGGGATCAAGACAATACAAAATTTCATAATTGACCGTTTTAAATAAATAAATGTATAAATAAATGCTTTGGCTTGTAGCTTCTTCTGTATTGCTTTTTGCTGCACTGTAATTTACCTCACGAGATTAATAAACTATAAATCTACCAAACATGCCACATGACTGTTAGATACGAAAACTGAACTGTTTAAGATATTAACTGGCGTATCATTAGTATTATTATAACGCCAGAAAAACGACAATTATTACATGAGGTGAATCATGACAGGATAGGCGGTGTATATTCATGTTGCGTGATCTTCGGCACATTGCCATTACTACAAAATGATAATAAACGTAATATTTCACTCTCTGTTGCCTCATTTATTCTGGACAGTGCGTGTATATAACCTTGAGTGACATGTAGATGGACAAGAAGCTGGTTAATGAGTCTCTTTCAGTAAACCAGGGACAGCATAAGGAAACTGGTGAAACGGAGGAGCGCCTTGGTAAAGAAAGTGAAACACAGGCAGCTTCAATGAACACGAGAGCAAACCGAGAGCAGGGTGATGCTCCATTTGCTATTAGCAGCACTCAAAGTAACTAGATCACGCCAAAACATCGGTTAACCACAGGAAATCCATATTAACGTTAGTTGTCATGAAGGCCTGCGTAACGTACCAGGTTTGAAAGCGATTTTTTTGGTGGTTATTTATTAATACTGGCCAGTTTGTTGAACAGGACATGGAATAGCGACTTTAAACGTAATAGCTTATTCGTTTTCTTCCAAACCAAGATTCATAGTGAGGCTGGTAAACCTCTCACACAAATGCCAATGATCATATAGAACTGGCCACATGGAACCGTCCTTTTGTTTGATTGACGGCGTCTGAGCCAATCGTTTTAGAGATCCGTCTGTCAATCAAGGAAGTGGCCCAATAGCGTAGGACCAGGGGGCGGGCTGATGTGCTGTTAGCGTGCCACAGCCTAGCTGAACAAGGGCCCTGTCTTATCGGGCCTTGAGGAGGAGTATTAGATGTCTACGAGCTAACAGTAAAATGCATGCACGCTCACCCGTCATCAGAGTGGTGCTCTTCATTTTCACAATTGCTGCAGTGTCCGTGATCCACTTCTACCTCCGTTTCTTTCTCCGGCTGCGGTGCTGTCTCATTCTCGTCCGCCATCTTTAACCAGGAAGTGAGGATCTCGCCCTGCGCTCACACCCCGCAAAACTATTGGCGGACTGCCGCGAAGCCCGATGGTCTCTGTAGTTCTTCGTTTTATGCAGGACAGTCTTATACTAGTTGTTGTGAGGTTTATTTGATTATTTATTTGGGACAGTGCACATAAATAAACATAGCCGTAAATGCACCGGAGGTAACAGTTAAAGGCTATTTTTTAATATGTAGTCCCCCTGGACAGAATGTCAGCCAGAGTCACTCAAAAAACAAAACTGAAATGGGAAAAATGTATCAAATGTAGCCTACGATAAAGTTGCACACATGCACATACAGGCATTCAGAAGTCATTTTAAAACACACAATAATTAAGTACAATTACATTTTTAAGTTTATAAAATGTAGGCATGCTTTCAAACGCAATACATCTTTCCACATATCAATAAAGACAATTATTGAGCACAACGGCACAATATTTCACATATTTCCAAGTTTTCAGAAATAGGCTAGACGAGCAAAAAACCTAATTAGTATCTGTGCTTAAATAAGTGAAGATTTGCAATTGATTTCTGCTGTTGATAATGTAAAAATAAATACTAGTTAATATTAATTTAATTAATTACTGATGATCTATTTCAATACAACTTAGAAAAATAATGCATTACGCACATATACACAAACATACAGAAACAGTACTGTATAAACAAGTAAGACATTCAAATCAAGACTTGTTCTGTTTTCCACTGTGAAACAGAAAAAAAATCTTCACTTAAAACATGTCTTTACAGAAGCAGCTGACATTATATTGCTATATAATAGTATACTAAATTAATTATCATAGCCTAGTACAAAACACAGACCTTTATGGGTTATCAATAACCATGAGTTTTCGTGATTTAAATGGGTCCTATTATGCTCTTTTACAAAGTTTTGTTGTAAAAGGGTGTACTAGAACAGGCTCTCATACTAGGTTGTTCGAAAAACACATTATTTTTCACATATTTTACATTATTACAACACCTCTCTCTCCAGTCTGGCATGAAATAGTTCCTGTATCAAATGAAGGCCCGCCTTCTGAAATACGAAATGTGCTGTGATTGGTTAGTTTGGGCCAGTGTGTGCTGTGATTGGTTAGCTGGGCCAGTGTGTGCTGTGATTGGTTAGCTGGGCCGACATAGTGATAACACTCGTTGCCTTCTCTAGTGCAGCTCAACCAGGTCTCGTCCCATTCGTCCATATTTGTGATATCACAAATCCCGGAAAATATGCGTTGTTGTCCAAACGAGTCATTCGTTGTAATTTTGTAAAAGTTATTTCTGTTAAACAAAATATCTCCTTTCGAATTAGACTTTGAGCTTTGTAACGTTGCAGATCTTTTTTTATGCTCAAACAGCAACATTACAGACTAACTAAAGTTGAAAAAGTGAAAAAGCATAATAGGACCCCTTTAACAAACTTGGATATGAAACGGAGTATCTAGCGACAAGTGCTATTGTTGCCTGCGTTTTCATTAAAGCAGCACTGGTGAAGTTGTGTAATTTGACCAAATTTGAACATCCTACAACACTGAACATTTTCAGTGCTTGCTTTTAGCTTTAATGATAAAATATGTCCCAAACATGGTTAAACATAGATTTCATCATTAGTGGTAGCTGTTTAAAAACATTTATTATTTCTTATTTTTATGACATTAATTGTATTAATATATATTATTATTATTTTCCATAAGTATCTTACTACTCTGATTCCTTAATTACTGATAATTACTGATTTCTTATTACTAATATACTGCTGAATCGCAGTTGGTGTTGCATAAAAATAGCCATTACTCTTACTAAACCATCCATATACTTGCTATGCTTCCAGTATTCTTTCAAAATGTTTTTTTACACTTTTTTTCACCTTGCTGTCAGTATTCAGCATATCAAAACCACCAACAAAACGGTAAGATTTACAAAAAATATTAAAGACAGCTAATTTCTGTCTACATGTACATATAATTCTAGTCCAGCATGTAAAGACTAGTTTAAGTTCAATTAAAATATTAAATTTTCATAAAATGTGTCACGTTTTCAGATTTCAAGGCTCACAGACTCAATAGAAATCGGTCTCAATGGAAACAGACTCTATAAACAACACTGACTTGTAACTTCAAACAATACTGACTTCATAGCATATTTAGCTTCCACGATAACACTTCTATGACACGGTTAGACGTTCTGCTGTGCAGACAACACTACAAATGAACAATAAAAAAGCAAAATGCACTTTGAATCACACATCTACACTGACTTTCTGCAGATTGTGGTGCTTGTATGTCCAATGTCAGATGCTTTTTCATGTGGTCTCATTCTGAAGAGTCCCAGCACCTCGAGAGCCCGGCTCAGGGGCTTCTCCTTCAGTAAGGTACTTCCAGAAATAAACATTTCCAGGAATCACGACAGAAGCCTCAGGCCTTGCCTATGCGCTCAGAGACGGTTTTAATAGGAACTCCTCGCCGTACCACCTTGACATGGATGAAGAGGGTGGCAGGAGAAAGACTAGAGCCGTCAGCTTTTAGCAGGTGAACATGACGATAACCTGGAGGACAACACAAACACAGGAATAAATCTATGTGAAAAATCTAGTGATTCGTGTCCTTCTTGAACTTCAGATCTAGGCCTTTTTAACCATTACTTGCTCTACACACAATTCTTGTACACAGGGTACTTGTATAACAACATTCCAAAAACTACTGGAGCTGTTTTCAAGGCAAAGGTTTGTGAGACTCTTCATTATGTCTTTTATAGATAATTCTGTTACAGTAGATTTCTCAAGCATGGTGTTCAAGCACTTTATATAATAGTTTATTTAAAAACATTAATTTATATTATTTACACTACCATTGAAAAGTTTGGGGTCGCTAAGTTTTTTTTGAAAGAAGTCTCTTATGCTTATCAAGGCTGCATTTAAAGGGCTGCATCACCCCCGAGGCATCCTAGGTGTATATGACTTTCTTCTTTCAGACGAATCCAGTCGGAGTAATATTAAAAATTGTCTTTGATTTTTCAAGCTGTTTAATGCCACTCAGCGGGTGTTGCATTGCTTCAGTCCCAAAGAAGTTAAATAAAAAGTGCCCATCCATAAAAAAAGTGTCTCACACGGCTCCGGGGGGTGAACAAAGACAATTTTTAACCCTTTCGCACGTGAGTTTAAAATATTCTAGCTGAGCCCCCAGCGTGAGTTTTTTTTAGGCGACCGTTATTTTAAAATGTATCGCCTTATTGTTTCCATGGCGACGTGTCATGCTTGTCATGTGACACAACGCAGCCACAATAGATCTGTGTAACACATGGAACGTTTTTATTTCGTTTTTCCTGTTTTATTCAAAATATTCACAAACATGCTCACTATATTATGAAATATCTGATATTCCGATTCTGAAATATGTGCAATTAAATCTGTTTGGTAGTTTAAACACTTTTATATTGACCGTGTTATTTGATCTATACCGGGTGATGGGCGCCGCCATGTTAGTTCGCGCTGCATCCGAGCTGTGGGATTTACAACACGCAAATTCATCCTCTCCTCCCGAAACACGTTAAAGTAGGTCTCCGGTAAACTGGGAGAAGAGCAGAGTAAACTTTATAGTTACCTACACAATCTGTATATGATATCAATAAAAACATGTCGTCAGATTATATTTGTAAGGATCATTATTGTTATCATTATTCTAATCACACCGGTGTGATCGTACGCTTCAGGGACCAGCCAAGACTGATCACACCGGTGTGATCGTACGCGTCAAAGGGTTAATATAACTCCGACTGGATTCGTCTGAAAGAAGAAAGTCATATACACCTAGGATGCCTCGGGGGTGAGTAAAACACAGCCTAATTTTCATTTTTGGGTGAACTAACCCTTTAAGTAACGGTGATATTGTGAAATAATGTAACAATTTAAAATAATTGTTTTCTGCTCTAATATATTTTAAAATGTGATGTAATTCCTGTGAATCTGAATTTTCAGCATCATTACTCCAGTCTTCAGTGTCACATGATCCTTCAGAATTTCTGATATGCTGCTCAAGAAACATTTCTTACTATTATAAATGCTGAAAAAACTGTGATACAATTTTAATGATTATTTATTGAATAGAAAGAGCAGCATTTATTTGAAATAGCAATCTTTTTAACATTATAAATGTATTCACTGATTTATTCAACAAGGATGCATCAAATCGATCAAAAAGTATTAATTTCTTTACATAAAAATCTTACTGACCCCAAACTTTTTAACAAAATTGAAAATGCATACAGTACTTCCACCACAAATCATGTTTAATATAGTATATATTTTATAAAAACATCATACTGTGTGATCTGAACACACACACACCTGTTCGAAGGCTGGTGAAAGGGAGGGTGAACTGGCCAATGAAATCATTTTTGGATTTGTAGTCGTGATCTTCCACCATAAAACGCACCAAGGCCAGTTCAGGCACCTGCAGCTGAAAGCTCACAGTACAGTCCCAACGAGGGTTGAAACCTGCAGGGGGAGACAAACACAGACACACACACACACACACACACACACACACACACACACACATATACTCAATTTTCAATCCTGACAGGAACACCTCTCGTTTTACTGCTAGAATATGTTTATCACACACAGAATAAATGCTCAAAACAACAAAATAAAAACAAATGAAACACTGTAATCAATATGAAACCATTAAAACATCACTAACGTTTCTATCACACACACACAATTCTAATGGATTGATATTGATTAAAGGAGTCCTATTATGCTTTTTCACTTTTTCAACTTTAGTTAGTCTGTAATGTTGCTGTTTGAGCATAAAAAAAGATCTGCAAAGTTACAAAGCTCAAAGTCTAATTCAAAAGAAGATATTTTATTTAACAGAAATCACTTTTCAAAAACTAGAACGAATGACTCGTTTGGACAACAACGCATATTTTCCGGGATTTGTGATATCACAAATATGGACGAATGGGACGAGACCTGGTTGAGCTGCACTAGAGAAGGCAACGAGTGTTATCACTATGTCGGAGACACACTAGCTTTCCCAAGGCAGACGAACTTAGAGTGGTTACAATCATCCGGGTTTAAATCGTGCTCAAATTGATTTGATTTTGACGCAATATTTACACTGAAGCTGGCAGGAAGCTATGGTAAGGAGCATGACATTTCCCCACCAGGCGCTGAGTGGAGCCAATCACAGCACACACTGGCCCAGCTAACCAATCACAACACACGCTGGCCCAGTTAACCTATCACAACACACACTGTATGAGCGCACCTGTTCTAGTACACCCCCAAAACAAAATCAAGACTTTGTAAAAGAGCATAATAGGACCCCTTTGATTAAACGATCATACAACATATATACAGATCATACAATAACTATGGATAACTGAATATCTCAGTGGTCTCACCATTGTTGTCAATGCGCTGGGTTTTAGCACGAGCCTTATCGATGGAAACTCCATGGATCTCCACCCAGACCTGTGGGTCCACAATGGAGTTGGGATTGTCTGTGTTTATTTTAGGAAGTTGCTGGGCCGAGATCACCTGCGGGAGAAACAAAACAGCCCACAAGTACAGTAAAAGAGATTTATCACAATATTTACAGAGCACATAGGATCCTGAGCAATATTTCCTGTCAGACCATTCATGACGAGCTAAAAGAGAAGAGGAGCTGCTATTAACCCGTATGGTAAGCTGTGTGGGTGTATGTCCTGGTCCTCCACCCGTGTTCTCAGGGTCAAAGTTGGACTTCGGGTGACACAGGAAGTCAGGTTTGAGCACATATCCGCAGCGGCCGTTGGGCAGAAAGCGGCCCTGGTTCAGGTCCATCTGCTCTCCTGGGGTCTGGAAGTTCAGAGCCACTGGAGAACAGAGAGGATGAAGCGTTCAAGCTTTGGCTGCTGTACTTGCAGACATGCAGGAATGTCAGAGAGTTCAGTCGCTCACCCATCTGGCAGCCTCCGTTCCACATGTCCTTGGGGTCGTAGTTGGAGGACTGTAACCTCTGGCCTGATGGGTAAACCCTGCTCAGCTGCCGACTGTTGTGTCGAACAAACAGCTTCCCTACATGACAAAAATATGCACATAAAACAAATGAACAGACACAGAAATTCACACAAGCAAAAACACATATGAATAAATATACTTTTTTACTAAGTTTCTGCAATATTTTTCAAAGTAGATTAGTAGATTTTTTTAACAAGCAGCAGATCAGCATGATAAAATGCTACATTATTACTATTTATTAGTATTTATAAAACAAATGTGTTATTTATATATTATTTACTATTTAGTTGAAATGCTGTTACCTAATTGAAATTCTCATTGGCTTTGTGGCAAATACAACTGTTTCGGCTTCCTGGGGTGTTACGCATTCCGGGGGGAAGGGTTCATGGGTCCTCGTATTGCTTGTTAACTGAAGGGGGGTTACAGAGTATTTGTTAAAAATAAAAACAAAATATATATTGTGTGTTTGATTGGTCCAGATGCTACACTATCTATCTATCTATCTACAGTATCTTAGTATCTATCTATCTATCTATCTATCTATCTAGCACCTTGATTTGGTATATGATGAATGCTTAGGTGAAAATGTGGCGTAAGATTCATCTGTTCATCTCACCTGAGTCTTTGATGAGTTTGAGCGCCTCATTCTCAGAGAAAGAGGACATCATGCTAGGCGGTCTTTGGACCCGCTCTGTTCGGTGGTTCAGTGAGATGCTAAGATGAAGATGTGAGAAACGCTCCAGGATACCAAAGCTCGTGCCAGGCTCGGGCCTAGTCCTTTTCATTCATCAAGTGACTCTGACTCAAACTGGTCCTTTCTCATCAACCAACTTCAGCAAGATCTTGGGGCCTTAAGATTGCATCAGGAATCTTTTTCAGACTTACGCAAGTATCAAACTTAGTCGATTTTAATTGATGCATTAAGTATCAGTTACACCTTTCTACAAGGTGTGTTTGAACTCAGAATCTGACGTATCCCTGAAGGCTTTGATCTGTTGAATATACATGCAAAGTGTTCCATAAAATCCATTCTTTATGCCTCTTTCTATGCTGAGTTAAACTTTAACCCTTTCCTATACCAACTGTATGTGTGTGTGTGTGTGTGTGTATGTGTATGTTAGACCGGCTTAATGTGTTTATGTAGTATGTTAGACTAGTTTAAGTGTTTATGTAGTTAATAAAACCTTACTTGTATCACACTTGACGTGTTCATTGTTTACTCATAACCGGAGTCAATAATCATGCAGATTTACGTTACAAACTTATAGAATTGTGCAGTAAGAAGGTTATTTCCTTTAACCAGGAAATTAACGTTCTTAGAATTGACAAGACGGTTGACCCTGAGTGGTCAGCTAAATATCTACAGTGGATCTAAAATATTAATAATTAATCATAATTAGTTATGGTTAATTATTCATATTTCCCATGAGCTGATTCGCTACACTATCTATCTATCTATCTATCTATCTACAGTATCTATCTATCTACAGAATCTTAGTATCTATCTATCTATCTATCTATCTAGCACCTTGATTTGGTATATGATGAATGCTTAGGTGAAAATGTGGCGTAAGATTCATCTGTTCATCTCACCTGAGTCTTTGATGAGTTTGAGCGCCTCATTCTCAGAGAAAGAGGACATCATGCTAGGAGGTCTCTGGCTGGCTGTCTCGAAACCACTGAAGGGCACACTCTGACAGTACACCACCAGATCTGACAGCTCTGGACTCAGTTTAGTGCTCACAGCCTAGGGAGGGAATGTATACGAGTCAAAGTATATCTTTGCACACAAGAAGATTTTTTCAGTGAACATTTAGGCATTGCATGTATTATAAACACACACACATACCATATAGTATATACTGTAATGTAGCTAATGCATTTACCTGAGCTATAATCATACTCATACGCAGACAATCAAACCACAATAATTTACAAATCAATTCATTGGCCCAAAAAGAAATTCATATCTGAACTCACCCTCCCAGGATCTTTTTTAGATTCCTTTTTGTTCCCGGCCCCTCCAGCAGTAGACTCTTCATCTGAACTACATGAGAAGCTAGTCCAGCTTTCAGTCTTCCCCAGCAGACCACCTAACTTCTTCCCCTTCAGCAGGATCCGCCCCATCAACTCCTACAATGAACCAGGAACATGTGAGTAATAGAAATGTTCACCAATACCAGGAACACTTTCTTCTGATTTGGAAAATGGTAGCTTTAAAACATTGTGACAGTAAACAATAATTAATTTCAGAGGCTGGAAGAGCCCTTAAATAAGACGGAAAAATTGTGTCATGACAGAAACTGTCGAGAGTGAAAGACAGAAAGGAAAGTCATCGTAAATATGTATAGTAAATAGAGTCAAGTGTGCTTATAAAAGTGTACACTACAGTACATGAGGGTTGACTTAAATTCATTCCTAGTACTACATGATTACACATTTCCTTTTTTTTTTTTTAGACAGCAAGTGTCAGATGTTTTTACTGATAATCCTCAGAAAGTAAACAGGAAGTTTCCTGAAGCGAGAATGGAAGGGTTAGCAACACCAAGATCTTAGGTTTGATTTCCAGAGAATGTATGGAAGTAACTTTGGAAAAAGTGTCTGCCGAATTACACACATTACCATTCAAAAGTTTGGGGTCAGTAATATTACTAAAATAATATTTTTCTTCAGAAAATATGCGTTAAAAATGTATCAAAAGTGACAGACTTTTACATAGTTGCAAAAAAAATCAATTTCAAATAAATGCTTTTCTTTTGAACTTTCTATTCATCAAGAATCTTGAAAAAAAAAAAAAAATGATGGTTACCACAAAAATATTAAGCAACCCAACCGTTTTCAACATTCAATTCATATCTTAAGGACCAAATCAGCATAATAGAACAAATTATTAAAAATTCAGTGTTGCCACCACAGGAATAAATTACATTTTAAAATATATTATAACTGTTTTCTGTTATAATATATTTTAAAATGTAATTTATTCCTGTGGTGGCAACGTGAATCTTTTCACATTATTACTGTTTTTACTGTATTTTCATCAAATAAATGCAGACTTAGTGAGCACAAGATAACGACCCAGTGTACATTTTGAGTGTAATTACGTAAGTGACAGCACTCTATAGCTATGTAAAACATCAAGTGAGACAGTTACAGTAATTATTGTATTATTACTGAATTATGATTAACGCTGAGAAATTCAGCATGCTTACTGCATAGTACAGAACATAATACATAACACATACTGCTTATATAAAAAAGTAGCATGTGAAAGTACACAAATGCTTAAACTACTAAATGCTTGAAACAGTAGTTTGCTGCACTGAGATCACTTACATGGAATGTTTAATTTAGCGTACTGAAAATAAACGTTTTTTTTGTTTTTTTGTTTGTTTCTTTTTTTAATCCAGTTACGCCTAAAAATCTCTTACAGTTTTTCTCAGTTGCTTTGGTGCATTTCTCAGATCAGAAATACAATTCTCAAAACTACTTGTTCAACCTCCACATCATCTAGTCACTTGTGCACATAAAAAAAAACAATTTCTCATTCTTTTGAACAAGTTGCGATTGCTTTGGTACATTCATGCAATTGATTATGTACATTTATCTGCGGTTTCCTACATTATCAGTTGCTAATGTCATGTTGCTCAAAATGTATTATATAGTTCTCTTTGCAATAGTCTTGCCCGCCAAAACATCCGGCCATTAGTTCATCGTATAAGTCATTAAATGAAAATGGTTCATCTAGTTGTCATAAACCGTCAAGCATATTTTCTACACATTTCTATTAGACTTTTTATAAATTTGCCATGAACTGTGCAGGTGAATCTTGACTTTCACTAATGAAGAGAATGTAGATCAATCAATGATAAGCCAGTTCTCTGAAATAGATCAAAGATGCATCTCATGAACCTTCAATTGGAAAGCATATATAGACAGAGGACAACATAAGAGTTACAAATTCTGACAATGGATGAACATCCAGGAAACCATCAGGGTCAACAGGACAGAGGAAGAAGAGGAGTAATGATGCATGCTGGAAAGGTACAGAGGCAAAACAGAGGAAGAGGCAGAAGAGGCCAAGGACAGAGGGGCAAATCAGATGAAATAAGGGCCACTATGTGGACCATGTTGTCACTCAAGGGCAAGGCCTTACAATGACTGAAGCGGGTCGAAGGGTGCAGTCAAATATTGGGAGATCGATTATATCCTCAATAATTCAAACGTTTCGAAATCAATATCCCACATACAGTAATGTGTAAATTTGTACTTTTGAAATGGATAAGAAGTGCAGCCTCCTGCATTTCACTACAGTAACTGCCATCCAAACTGTTGCCATAGTTTACATCAGGTAATACTAACAGAGAGCACTGTTATATTGACAACATGACTAAGCATTTTGACTGTCTTGTTTGTGAACAATGGCACAATGACTTTTCATTCTGATGGCACTGATATGTTCATTGACATAAATACTTACTTTTGAGAGATGAACTAAAGATTTTGAGCAAGTTACAGGCTTTTGAAGGTAATCCATTGTGTGGAGCTGTTTGTACGAATCGTTTTGAGAAATGCACATACTTCTTTGCAAATATTAAGGATGATTCGAGAAATGCAGCAAAGCGACTGAGAAAAACGGTAACATCTGGAAATTTGATAAATTGTTAAGTTAAGGAAGAGCATAACCGGAGCTGTGAGTGACCTCAGGTGAGGGTAGGTCTTTGAGGGGCAGGTCATTGAGTGGCTTTCTCAGGAGCTTCTTTCCCAGAATAGAGCGAAGATGCTGCGCCATGACCACCTGCTGCTCCACTGAGCAGTGATTCTCCAGGGACAAGATCAGAGGATACGGAGATGTCTATGGAGAGAGAGAGACATGGTTATTCAAGAGAATCAATTATTTAAATGTCAACTATCAAACATGCAAAAAAAAAGACTTTCATCATAGGCTGTTATGGTTCATGTGTCTGCACCTTGAAGGCGTACTGAGCGATGGTCTCAATGACTTCTTTAAAGAGCACTTTGGAGGTGAGCGTGTGTCCGTGGAAGATCATGGGCTCTCCTTTATCACCGTCCCAGCAGTCCAGCTCAACACAGCGACAGCCCTGATGCAGAGCTCTAAGCACAGACACAAAACCCACGAGTTTAACCACAAACAAAGAATATGAACAATAAATATCATCAGAGCATGTGAATTCGCATTGTGTGTTGTATCTCATAACACAGTGGCAATGTTTTGTGCAGCTGCCGCTGGTGATCAAATATTTCATGAGGTAAAGGCCTGGATGGAAAATTAGCCTTACAGATTTCCGCAGAATTGGATAACCTGTCATACATAAAGTTCTACATACTGTATTGCTGGTCCATTGTGTGTGCACTTAAACATATTAACGGCTCATAGCTCTACTTCACAAAATGTAATCCCATTCCACAGAATTCTGCAGTTGATAAGGATGTTTTTTCCTTATTTATAACCCTGTAAATTACCTTAATTGTTGGTTTACAAAAAATATATATAAAATATAATAAATAAAAATAAAATTGTTGGTTTATCCTAATGTAGTCAAGTTTATTTAAGCAACAATTATGCAATTAATATTTTCTACTTCAAGTTATTTTAGATGTTACCACATGAACACTTTTTTAGGTTTCCCTGAAAATATTTTCTTTACGTTGCAAAATAATGATAGGCCATTTTTTTTTTCATAGCTTAATGACTTTTTCATAAGTCCTGAAAAAAAGTGCTGCACTGTAGGATATCACGTAAATAGTTACATCACCATTCAGAGGTATGGGGACAGATTCAATTTAAACATTGCAGTGAAGAAATACAATAGATTTTCAAAGATATTCAAATAAATGATGTTCTATTGAACCTTGAACCTTCTATTTATCAAAGAATCCAAAAAAAGTATAATTGCTCTTACAAAAACATTAAGCAGCACAACTGTTTTCAACATTGTTAATTCTTGAGCAGCAAATCAGCATATTAGAATGATTTTTGAAAGATCCTGTGACACTGAAGACTGGAGTAATGACTATCACGGGACCCTTTAAATATATATATATATATATAGCTAATTTAAAACAATAAAATAGTTTGTTTAATTTTAAATAAATAAATCTGACATTTTATCAAATATATGCATATATAAATATTTAATTTAAATACATATTTATATAAATATTGAAATATACGTATATAGATATTAAACAAGCATATTTACAAAACTATTTTTAGAGACAAACTGTACGACATCTGTTGTTACTGATTTGTATCCTCTAAGAATGACTAATATTTCACAATATTATTATTTTTACTGTGTGTTTGGTGAAATAAATGCAGTCATACGGCTAGATTTACTAACAGCCTGTGCCAGCGCAAACCGTTTTTTGGTGTTAAAATAGTATTGTCAGAGTACTGTAAATAGTACTGTACTAAAGACGCGCAGTCAAGAATTGGCGCTGAAAAGGCGAGGACAGTTATTTTTGTGCCTGACTTAATGAATAAGCATTTGTAGGAGTTTCTCTTTCAGACGCAAAATTTATGGGAGGAGAGTATTAAAATGAATCATGCAATGCGATTTACTAACGTTTGCGCTCGTCAAATTACTGGTATTTGCACCATTATGTAACGCCCAAAAAAGCATGTCTTAAAGCAGGAGGTAATTTGCGCTGGTCATTATGGAAATGATCTGGCTGCATCTGTGTTCTTTAATGTGCTCCTTGTAAGTAAAACACACGCAGAATTTTCCCCTCCCATAGGCGCTTTTTTGGAATTGCGCTCTAACACTAATTTACCCTGTTTAGTAAACCTTGCCCATAACGAGCAAGAGAGACTTCTTTCAATAACATTTTAAAATCTTACCAAAAGTCAACTAAGGTCCGTTTAAAAGTGTTTCCTTTTACTGTGAACTTAGGGATAATTCTTTCTCCCAGTGCAATAGTGTTACAGAACACAAATAGTTCCTAAATAAGCTAAGGCGGTAATGCAGACACAAGTAATCACTGGGATTTTACCGAGCAAAGTATAAGTGTGTTTTGGTCTACTAGCAGTACCTCTGTGGTGCTGGAGGCAGATTATAAGGTGCAGTTGGGTGGGTGTTGTACCTGATATAAGGCTCGGCGCTGCTGGCGCTGGTCACCTGGTCTTTGGTGAGGTATGTATTATGAGAAGAAGAGATGTAGTAGTGCGCCAGCGTTCGGCTCATGTCCTGATACACGTGAGTGTGATCCGGGTTAAACACATCATTCTCTTTCGAGAGCATGTGCATGGTGAAACCATTCTGGGTCATGAACAGATTCTTCCGGGCTGAGGGTCATAAAGAAAATATATCGGTCAAAACCTTCAGTAGAGCTGGATAAGGACATGTTTAATACAGACTTTTTATCCTATTTTTGTATCACTAATGTATTACTCTCAGTTCTAGTAAGAGCAGAAAGGAACAACCAAGGCTTGTCAGTTATTTGACACAATAACCAGTGACACACTACTGAGCTATGCACTCACACTAGTTCGTGGAAGTGGACAGGTGTGGTTTTTCCAGTTTACTGTTGGACCTGCACTCCCGTTTTCAACAGGTTGGATATTTTACATCATTAGATCACACAATGACAAACTAAAACCAGTTTTGAGTTGGCCTTTGTGCCATTTTTACTGGCAGTATATAAACAGTAGAGTGCAGACAGGAAATGATGGGAGAACAGCAAGGGAAATGTGAGCTAGATCTGAACTGACACTGCCCACATGAGCGCCATGGGTCGACTGCTAGACAACAGCTCTGACAAATAGCTCCTTTTGTTGCAACTCTAACAGTTGTTGTTCTTTTCTCAAATTACAGTACAGGGCTCAAAAATAAGATTGTTCTTTTTTCTTGCACTGCTGATAGTTTCATCCCCATAAAAATGTAATGGCCAAAATAATTTTCAGCAGTGAAAATGTAGACTTTTATTTTGTTTTATTGTTTTTTATTTTTTGAAAGAAATAATTTTATTTTAGCAAGGTTACATTAAAACATCAAAAGTGACAGTAAAGACAGGAAGCATCGTGTGACTGAAGACTGAAGTAATGGCTGCTGAAAATTCAGCTTTGAAATCACATGAATAAATAACATTTTAAAATAGATTAAAAAAGAAAACAGTTATTTTAAATTGTAATAATATTTCACAATATTCCTGTTTTACTGCATTTTGGATCAAACAAATGCAGCCTGGATAAGCATTGGTGGAGACGTCTATCAAAACATTGGAAGAATTATTTGTATGTATTTAATAATACATAAGCAAGTATACATACGTATACCATATACATAAGAATATATTTCTGATTCAGTATTGTAAGAGAAATAAAAATAATGTTTAAGAAGAAAAAGTGGAATGCTAGTAAGTTGCATTCTGGGAAGTCTTGTTTATGCAAGTAAGAATATAAATATCGTGCATGTTGTTGTCTACTCCCCTGAATGTATACACTGAAGAACTAAAGTATAAAGTATATAAAGTTATATAAAGTTTCCACAACAGCACAAACTTTTAAAGAGTTTATATATATATATCCAAAAATACATTGTATTGGTCAAAATTATAGATTTTTCTTTTATGCCAAAAATCATTAGGATATTAAGTAAAGATCATGTTCCATGAAGATATTTCCTACCGTAAATATATAAAAACATAATTTTTGATAAGTAATATGCATTGCTAAGGACTTAAGTTGACACTTAAGTTGTTTTTGGTTTTGTGGTCCAGGGTCACACACACACACACACACACACACACATATATATATATATATATATGTGTGTGTGTGTGTGTGTGTGTGTGTGTGTGTGTACATATATATCTCCATGTTAATGTATGCTGCTGATGGCTGTGTACCCCAGTCATTGAGCTCATAGGTGTGGATGAGAGTCTTTGCATGGGCCAGTGATGCATCTTCGCCCTGATCCCCGAGAAAATCCCTCAGCTCCAAGGTGGTGAGCACACACCCGTTACCGGAATAATGCCTGAACACTGCGTCCAGCTCCGGCCTGCGCATCAGCTCACGGCAGAACTCCTCTATCTCCACGTGATCCAGCCGGCCATCACACGAGCGATCACACTTCTACAGACAAGGGGAGGAATAAAAGAGAGAGAGATTGCTCGAGGCTTCATTAAATTAAATGCTTTTAGTTTATATGACAGCTGTTGCCACTTGCACATTGATCTCTCACACGAACCTTAAAGAGTGTGCGTGCATACTGTTCGTTCAGGTCAATGTTGATCAGCTGTAGCAGATGTTTCACCTCCTCGTAGCTCATCTTCCCATCCTGGTTCTGATCCGCACGTCTCAGATAGCCTCGAATCCAAGTGTGCACAGTTAGGGAAAACTAGACAAACCAATAATATGCATACACAACATGCTGCCAGCCATATAATATGAAACAATAAACAATCTCTCTGCCATTATTATAATTCAAAATATAACATAATACAGTCTTTGCATGCAAAAAGTATTCTCGTAGCTACATACAATTATGGCTGAACCACTGATGTCACATGGACTATTTTAACAATGTCCTTACTACCTTTCTGGGCCTTGAGCATGTCAGTTGCATTGCTGTCTATGGAGGGTCAGAAAGCTCTCGGATTTCATCAAAAATATCTTAGTTTGTGTTCTGAAGATGAACGAAGGTCTTATGGGTTTGGAACAACATGAGGGTGAGTAATTAATGACAGAATTTTCATTTTTGGGTGAACTACTGTATTTCTTTAAGCTGAGATCAAATAAAAACTAACACATTTTAACATTCAATTAAAATTAGAAGCTGCATGTAGTTGAAAATTAACATAACACACAAAACAAAAAATATTAGAAATATGAGTACAACAAATGGGTTACAGGTTAAAAAAGAAAATACAATAGAGTGAAAACCACATTAGAGGAAAGAGAAACAGGACTAAATGTATTTTTGAACAAGGAGAGATAGCATGATACGTTCCATGGTTCACGTGTGCGGTGGAGTGGCGTTTAGATATCTGTTCTAGATCTGCTCTATATTTAGTCAGCTCTCTCACGGAGTAATGCTGTGCAGTAATGGAGATTGTGTTTACATGTGCATTTATTGGCATATGCTGGCCAAGGAAGTGAAACCTAAGCCTTCTGTTTAAATCCTATAATTAAATGTGTATTAAATGCTGTAAATGTGCAGTGGTTGTGTGTCCATTTGCAGTTAGGAAATTACTAGCATTTTCGCTCTGCAGGTATGGCTTTAAGGATATTGGTCCAGCTTTTCTTTCTGGCTCATGTTGGAAACACGGTCTTTGAGTGTGCGGAGGCCTCGAACCCAGTGCTCTGCTTCGTCCTGTGTAGAGCAGCACAGATCCAGGCTTTTCCTTCCTCCGCGGAAGACCACAGTGAAGCAGTGGGTCTCTGGAACCAGACCTGCCATTCGTCGCAGACACTCCGACTGACAGCCCTCCCGCACACACTCCACCTCCGTCACACAGACTGACAGAAAGAACCCACACACACAAACATCATCACCACTAATAATAATTTACATAATCTGTTACTTAAAGGTGAATTGTGTAATCTATGCACAAATAGTGGCACCAAATAGAACTGCAAAAAAGAAATAGTTTTAAACACCAGTCTGGCCACTCAAACAAACAAAATTTCAACATGAAACTTCTGCTTTAAACAAACCCTAATATTAAAGTGTTTCCATTATATAGGTCAACTTATGAGTAAATGTCCAACATCTGGCAACCTCTGAAACTATCAACCTGTATTAAACGATACAAAACTAAGACACACAAAAAAGAAAACATTAAAAGAAAATAAGCTAAAAACTGAAAAAAATGTGTACACAAAAACAAATTAAAAGACATCAAAAGATTTAAATCAATCTAAACTAACTGAATGAACACAAAAATAAAACACTAAAAATAAAACCTAAAATAAAATAAAAACTAAATTAAAAGCAACTTAAAACACTAAATTAAACTAGCAGAATAAAAGTAATATTGTAATACTAAAAGTAAATATATTAATCTAAACAAAATTAAACAAAAATAAATAAACTTAGCTGTATCACTCCAAAGAACACTTCAAAGGATTTAAACTAAGCTAAGATAAACTACTTGAATAAACAAAAACAATATACATGTATCTGAACAAAATTAAAAAATAAAACAAAACTAAAAGCAAGTCTTAGCTGTGTCATTTAAAATAAGACTTCAAAACAATTAAACTATGTGCTGTGTGTACATTAATGAGGAAAAAAAATGAACTTAAATGATTTTAGCAAATGGCTGCAATATAACAAAGAGTGAAAAATTTAAGGGGGTCTGAATACTTTCCGTACCCACTGTATATGTATCTGAACAAAATTAAAAATAAAACAAAACTAAAAGCAAGTCTTAGCTGTGTCATTTAAAATAAGACTTCAAAACAATTAAACTAAACTAAACAATAATTTAAACAAAATGAAAATGAACCAAACTAAATGCTTTAAATTCTGATGATTAACACGTAAATGAATGATAAACAAGCATCAAGGACACTTACAGGAAAAAAAGTAAGAAGGAGGTCAAATGTGTTATCACAGTGTGTGACGACGGACATGTGTGTGAGGATTAATTTGGCTCTTGTAAAATATGACCTGTACAACACAGTGCCAAAAATGTTCACAATGTACTCCTAAAACACACACACACGCACACCCATATGAACCCACCTGATAGCCAAGCAGAGGCTTTGGACAGGCAATCATTTTACCAATTACGAAATGCTATTGCTAATACAGTGACAATTAAATATAATATAGCTCTGTGTATTACATGGACTTTCCTTCTTCTCCATCATTTTACAGTAAGCGTACACTTCAAGTCAGCTATAATGAGGAATTGTAGACAGTAGTTGCAACAATAACGTCTTTGACCTGTGGAAACTCCTACGCTGCAAATAAACAAAGAGACATGCAGAGACACAAACACATGCTCTTTTAAATGGCAAAGACTCTCTGCCCACTTCCAAACACTGACAAACATGCATTCATAATTCTTGTGTATATGGAGAAGAAGAGTGTTAATTTTAACAGCGCACATGTGCAGTGAATGGGCATTTATTACGCCACTGGCATTCCTCACTAATGCCCACTGCATAGATACACAGGAGCATGAACTCTCCAGAGATCCAGCCCTGCATGAGGAGCTCTTGCCTACCAGCACAAAGACACCTGCACAGACTCATCTCCTAAGCAGACCGGCATCATTTAGTGCAGGCTATTTGACACTTATGCCATAACCATGTGTCTTCTATCTTTATCTACATTAATAAATAGCCAACATAACAAAGGGATGAAGTGGTGCATGATGCAACGTCACACGCACAAACACTTATTTCACATAATGCAAACACACGCACAGTCATGTATTATTTGGACTATGTTTATTCCCTCAAGTGTGTGGCAGTCTGTGAGCTGTGAGGGGCATGCTGGGATTGGACAGGAGCAGCTGAGCCTGCATTCCTGAAGCCAGTGTGACACAACACAAGACTGAGGCTGTCTCATCTACTGCAGCTCTCTGAGTCGAGCAGTACAAACAAAAGTGTTTGGTGTTTGGTCATGCTACTCTACCATTCAATAGTTTGGGGTTAAGACTGTCAATGTTTTTGAAAAAAGTCTCTTATACTCACCTATAAATACTTTTTATTTTGAATAATGATTTGCTACCATGTGAACACACGTACTAATAAATGTATATGACTTTCAAATCACTTATCTAACAATATTCCCCCAAATATTGTCCCAGCTAGTCTAACAGAGACTGTACCGAACAAACAATGTTTGCCAAGCCAAGAGTGAAGCAATTACAGCAATACTGTATACTGTTCAATTTTACTGTTGTTTCCAAATATGCTTTCAAATGAACAGAACAAAAGTAAGGTTTCAAGTGGAACACTCACTGATATTTTAGTCGAGAACCTGTATAAACTGAACTTCATATGCTTCACATGATCTTTGTCACTACTCTCTACATGTTGATGTCTGGCATATCAAAGAACTTGCATAAATTCCTATGTTTAAACTCTTGCTTCACTAAAGGTGATGATTGACAGGTGAGTAGGCGGTCTTTTGATGTTGTCTAGGGTGCATCAAGATTTATGTATACACTACAAAAGCTGCATTTTGGAGAGAGTCAAATAAACAACAAAGCACCAATGTGTTCCAATTACAACGAAAACACGAATTATTACCTAATGATATTACATAATCAACATCTTACATAGAAAAATCACAAAAGTGATTACTAGCACTACCGTGTGATTATTAATCATACTGAGACATATGATTAGTTATAAGTTCACTTTAGTCCTCTGGGTCTCATCAGAGGTCATCAGAATGACCCATAAATCCTCCCTAAGAGCAGGGATTATTCATAAACACGTGACCTGGGCTGTACAGCTGCATGTGTATATTGAAACTTTGCATGTTTCAAAATCCAGAAACATATGACTACAATAGATAAATAGTTGTTCACAGAAACATGCATCAATTCACATGTCTATATTATTATACAAAGGACACAGTTGTTGTTCACAGTCCATTTGTAAGAATGAGTCTGACTTGGGAGTGATTTTAGGATTTAAGTCTTAAGATTTTTAAACTCCTTGTCTTGTGGGCCAAACTTTTTCTGCTTTAAGAGCAAGCGGTCACAAGTTTGAATTTTGCTAAACTGACTTTTTTTAATCAAATAATTTGTTGCATTTCAAGTTGAGTAGCCTCAGATATCTCTATGCAGATAATGTTATGCAGCAAATGTGAAGAGAGATCACATAATCACAGATTTTTGAGGGTGATGACAGCGCCAGTGGTCTAATAAGAGAAACAACGTTCCCATGCTCCAGTGAAGCGCCATGAATGGGATTATAGCAGGAAGTCTGATTCTCTTCACTCTCACAACGGATTATCAATCCATCTGAAGAGCATAAGTGAGATTAAAAACAGATTAACAATCATCAGAACAGCTAGAGATTAGAGATGATAGAGCAGCTCATTTCCCATGATGTCTCTTGTCACAGATGAATCTGTGGTATGTTTCCATTATGCTAGGAGCAAAGGTTGAATTTGTGTGATTAAAAGAAGATCATCAATCACCTGAAAACAAGTAACAGATTGAGACAATTAACACCTCTATTCAAAGTAAGCACCAAATCTGCTGGGCTGAAATCATTTAAAGCGAGTTTCAGACAGTTCAGGATCATAATCATGGTTTTTAATGGAAATATTTCTAGTTTAATTTCCTGGCTTTGTTTGATGTTGTGAAACAAGCCAAACAAAGTAGGAAATTAAACTGGAGGGAAGTTGAGGGTCTGAGCTTGTAGTCTATATAGGCAAACACACAACCAGACATGTATTAATGAGTTCAGACATATGCACACAAAACTTTATGGGTTTTCTGTTTGCTGTTGCATAGATTGGAAAGTCCCGTCCCTCAACAAAAACCTGCTGAGCAATATATCACAGATGGTCAAAGGTGAGTGGTTTACAATGGGGAAAAAAGCATGATACTGGATCCCCATCATACTGTTCTAGGACTAAAATAATTATTGTATTATTATATAAAATAATAATTATTATATACAATCTAAATGGAAAAAAATACTGACCCTTTTAGTCTATCCAATGATAAACTAAAATGGTTAAAATGCAGTCTACCAAAAATATAAGGCCCATACATAATATATTGTGATGGCACCTGTAATGAATCATCATTGCATAACCTTTCTGCATCATAAGTAGTGCTCTATTTAGACATTTCGATAACATCAATTGAAAATCTTTCCCTTGTTTGCCCTGTGATTAATTGGGTCACTGCTACAGTTCATTACACTAAGCCAAATCCATCCGTCCTGTTAAATTCAGTGGCATTCATTTACTAAAAACAGAACATCATAAGATTTAATGCCTGCTGGGTCCTTTGGGATGAGGTTAACAATAGGCATTCAAAAAGAAAGCATAGCAAACATTAATAACGTCTTGTTTGGACTCCGAGCCAATTATGAGGTCAGAGTAGGTGAAGAAAGAAGAAACAGGCTGTGATTGTTTTCTGAACATTATTTTTCCTCTAGGGTGTGACAGTATGATTCCTTGACCTGATTAGTTGTAAAAAAAAAAAATGTTTCCATACTGCTACTGAGTCCAGTATCATATCCTTTTATTCACATGTTAAGTTCTGGCATCATGGCACCTTCCTCACAGTAATGGTGTCACTGGCACCCATGAAAATATAAAGTCATTTTAAATCATCTACTGTATTGTGAGGAAAAAAAACAAATACACAAGTTTGGAGTCCGTAAAAATTTTAAATGTTTTTTAAATAAGTCTCTTATGCTCACCATGGCTGATCAAAATGACAGTAAAAACAGTAATATTTGTTGAAATCCAAGAACTCCATACCCTCCATAGACAGCAACGCAACAATCATGTTCAAGGCCCATAAGGTAGTAAGGACATCATTAAAACAGTCCATGTGACATCAGTGGTTCAACCTTAATTATATGCAGCTACGAGAATAATATTTGTGTGCAAAGAAAACAAAAACAATGATACAAGAGTACCATGACTCATGCACGTGGTGCTGCTGACGTAGAGGAACGCACACGTACTGTTGTCGTGAATGTCTGTCAAATTCTGACACAGAAGAGAAAAAAGTGTTGAATAAAGTCGTTATTTTTGTTTTCTTTGTGCACAAAAAATATTCTTGTAGCTTCATAAAATTTCAGTTGAACCTATAAGATTTAATGCCTGCTGGGTCCTTTGGGATGAGGTTAACAATAGGCATTCAAAAAGAAAGCATAGCAAACATTAATAACGTCTTGTTTGGACTCCGAGCCAATTATGAGGTCAGAGTAGGTGAAGAAAGAAGAAACAGGCTGTGATTGTTTTCTGAACATTATTTTTCCTCTAGGGTGTGACAGTATGATTCCTTGACCTGATTAGTTGTAAAAAAAAAAAATGTTTCCATACTGCTACTGAGTCCAGTATCATATCCTTTTATTCACATGTTAAGTTCTGGCATCATGGCACCTTCCTCACAGTAATGGTGTCACTGGCACCCATGAAAATATAAAGTCATTTTAAATCATCTACTGTATTGTGAGGAAAAAAAACAAATACACAAGTTTGGAGTCCGTAAAAATTTTAAATGTTTTTTAAATAAGTCTCTTATGCTCACCATGGCTGATCAAAATGACAGTAAAAACAGTAATATTTGTTGAAATCCAAGAACTCCATACCCTCCATAGACAGCAACGCAACAATCATGTTCAAGGCCCATAAGGTAGTAAGGACATCATTAAAACAGTCCATGTGACATCAGTGGTTCAACCTTAATTATATGCAGCTACGAGAATAATATTTGTGTGCAAAGAAAACAAAAACAATGATACAAGAGTACCATGACTCATGCACGTGGTGCTGCTGACGTAGAGGAACGCACACGTACTGTTGTCGTGAATGTCTGTCAAATTCTGACACAGAAGAGAAAAAAGTGTTGAATAAAGTCGTTATTTTTGTTTTCTTTGTGCACAAAAAATATTCTTGTAGCTTCATAAAATTTCAGTTGAACCTCTGATGTCACATGGACTGTTTTAATGATGTCCTTCCTACCTTTCTGTGCCTTGAACATGTCAGTTGTGTTGCTGTCTATGCAGGGTCAGAAAGCTCTCGGATTTCATCTCATCTGTGTTCTGAAGATGAACGAAGGTCTTACGGGTTTGGAACGACATGAGGGTGAGTAATTAATGACAGAATTTTCATTTTTGGGTGAACAAATTCCTTAAAGGGGTCATTTGATGCGATTTCAATTTTTCCTTTCTCTTTGAAGTGTTACAAGCTCTTGGTGCATAAAGAAGATCTGTAAAGTTGCAAAGACTAAAGTCTCAAATCCAAAGAGATATTCTTTATAAGTTAAGACTTGTCCACGCCTTCCTAAAACGGCTTGTTCTAACACGCCCCCACATGTTTACATCAATGTGTGTGAAGATTTGCATAACACCGCCCAAATGTTCACGCAAAGAAAGAAGGTCTAACTTTTATTCTCGCTGTAGTATTGTTGTTGCTGCCGCCGCCATGTTGTGGAGATTCTGTGTGTTTCGTTGTGAAAGCGAAACTACTTTGTTTGGTCTTCCAAAAGAGGACGATATCCTCTTCGTCATGCCTAGAGCTGATCCGTGCTGGTTGCTGAGGAAATACATCAACTTCGCGCTGTGGATCGCCGGATCGGCTTTCACCGTGGATGAAGCGGAGTCCAGCCTGGGGTCATCACATGTGGTGTGCGAATCCGCCGACGAACCCTTCGTCGAATCCGCTGGGCGCCTCTCACTCAAGCCGCTGTGTGTTTCATTGTGAAAGCGAAACTACTTTGTTTGGCCTTCCAAAAGATTACATAATGTTTCTATAAAGTGGGGCAGTTCCAACTTTGCAAGGACAGTCTGGCGCTTCTGACTCACAGCCTGTAAGTATGTTTTTTATAATTAAAGAATTTGCCACTGATGATTCAAACGTGAGTTTTGAGCAGTGTAGAGTAGTGCTTGTTGTTTGTCATTTCTCCAATCACAAATGCAGACATGGTTTTATGTTTAAACACATTGCATTACACCAAATACACAAAATAATGTTGTTTTTAGCAACATCATATGACCCCTTTAACAATCAATACGACCACCCTCTCTGTCAGCACTCTTGTGAGATTAAATTCATTAGACGAAACCTTGTGAAGAATGCCATCTTTACTGAATTTTATCCCAACACCAAACTGCATTTTTTTATTCAGTGTGATTCATATGAAACAGAAAATGACCCATTGTAGAGATGTAGGGAAGTAAACTCAAAATGTAAAAGATAAAAAGCCCTCAGGAGCTCAGCTGAGAGCACTTACTAAACCGACCCTTGCTCATCTTGCCGCATAATTTCTGAACTCACAAATGCTGTGCTGAAAGCTGAATTTTGATATTTGTTTTTGGATGTAGTTCAGTCACAGATGATTTACTCACAGGTCTGCTGGCTTTTGCCTTTGCGGGAGGCTTTGCTGGACTCACACCACACCGTCACACAGTCCTCCAGAAGCTTCAGGCTCCTGTCTTTCCGCCAACGCTGAGATCGAACCTTCATCATCTTTGACCCCTGCAGCATCAGCTGCACATCTTCATCGTCCAGCACACCTATGACACACACATACATAATTTTAAAATATGAGCACCTCCTGTTCTTTCTAAATGTTTTCCAGTCTGTCCAACACACCTGCTGCTGCAAATCTGAAGTGTCAAGTCTCTAAGAGGTACACATACTATAATTCACTCATAATGTGCCGTCCCAAGGTTGTACTCATATTCACAAAGTTATATATGCCAGAGACTAACACTTCCTGGCACTGAGTCATACACCGTTTTAATATTTCATCCAAAACATGGACCAAAATCAACTCATTACTCAGGCATCTTCCAAAATAAATATATATGTGCACACTCTCACATACTCGAGACGTGAGAGCACTAAGAGGTCAGAAGTCATCCCACAGTGATGTAAGACACCAATATCTGTGTGTAAACGTCAGCAGCAATGACTGCACGTATAACAGGACACCGAATGACAATAATAGGAAAATAATTTCTTCTATGTTTTCATTTTTAATCATCAACATATGTTTGTTTCCCCAATTAAAGTGGCTTGCTCTCCTTCACAGGCTTGTGCAAGCTTGGAAAAAGACTATTCACTGAGAGCAAAGATTGCAAAATTGCCAATAGCGCACACTGAGCTCTTTATAGACTTTTCAAAGCAAAGTAAAGCCTGGCTGTGCAGCACGGTGCTGTGTTACAATAGGCTGAGGTGGAAAAAAAACAGGAGAGCAGGGAAGAATTAATTAACTGTGCTTGTTGAAAGCGTTGCTTTCTTACAAACACTATTTTGTTTTAGCGCAAATTCATGCAAATCAGGTAAAATCTTGCTAACTTCAGTTACCAACCTAACAGCTTATCCTGCTAACTTAGTATAGTGTAAAGTGGTTAAGAAAAGCTCCTTTGATTAGCTTGAACAAGATATGGATTACTACCATCATAACCAATAGAAAATGCACACAAATATATGCTAACAGTCAAACGTTTTCTATATATTTGGAATAACAGTATGTTTTTTTTTGTTTTCTTTTGCTCACTAAGGCTGCATTTATTTAATCAAAAATATTAAAATTGTAATATGTGAAATGTTACAACAATTTATAATGACTATTTAAAATAAGCAAACATTTTAAAATGCAATTTATTTATGATTAAATAATTAATAATTTGCTGCTCATAAAACAATGTTGAAAACAGTTGTGCTGCTTAATATTTTTTTGTGGAACTTTCTTTCAGCATTCTTTGATGGATAGAAAGTTCTAAATCAAAAAGCAAAAAATAAGTTTTGCATTGAAATACCGTGGGCAAATGTGGTTTAACCATTTAGTGAATTCACCCCGATTCTCTGCCAGAGCTTTAATTGGACTTTAAAAAGACTTGAAAAAAGATAGAGGTCATGCTCACAGTGAAATAGCTGCTCTGCATTCTTTCACAGCATGGAGATTTGCTCTAGTCAGCACTACCTCAAAATCTCTTCTCTTCATCAGCTCTCTGAAATATGATAAAACACTGCTTTCTTTATATTCATTTATTTTTAATACTCTTCATGTGACTTCAGAGTAAAATAACTACATTACAGAGAAAAAGTGACGTGACAATAATGGGCCTAGACATAAATAATACAAAAAAAGTTGGCAATCAACAAGAGAGAAATGACTAAGAGAGAGGCAATGCAAACTCCCTCAACTCTTCCTGCTGAAAAGCCAAGAGTGTTTGCAGCAAAGAGACCCTCACCACAGCAACCAGAATGTAAAGACCCTGACAAAGTGTCTCTGACAAGCGTGTGTGTATAAGTGAAAGACATTTGGTATTTTGCCAGAGTACAGAGACAAAGCTACTGGAAACATGGCAATGAAATGCTACCACAAACTAAACTAAACTAAACTAAATCATGTATAATGAAGAAGGCTCAGAGAAATATATGATTTGAGGTAAAAAGAAGCACTCAGTATTTTTCCTTCATTCTCAAAAGTACAAATGAATGGTACTTTTGACAAATATGCCCACCCACATAAGAAGACTCCAATGCAAGTCTTCAGGAATGCTGTTATTGTTAAAGCATTCCTGTGTTCAAAATTTGCCAAATGTATATAATGAGCGAGTACATCATGAATTCATTTTCCGTTTTTGTCTTATTCCGAATCACTACGGTACACTTATAATAAGTACTTATATTTGGACTATTGTAGCCTGGTCGGGTCGTCACCGCTGCGGAGGAACACATACCTGCGTGAATCGCCATAGACATAAACTTAGAGAAGTAGCTCCGGTTGGAATGTTCTTCCGCGGGATGTGTGCAGTTCTGTTTATTAAAAGTTACATAGTGCTGCATTAATTAAAACTATTAAAAATGTTAATTCACTTAAGCTCAAATAAAATAAAATATAAATATTAGATGAAAAACTTAAACTGAGACAAAATAAGACAAAATATTTGACAAAATATTTGACAAGGAGTGGGCTGCCTCATGGGGGCCGTCATGTGGAAATCACATGACCAGCTGAATTTCACTCACCAAGTTCGCAACAAGCAAAACATTCATGAGTGCTCCTCTAAGGCAGTGTTTCCCAACCTTTTTTTAGTCGCGGCACCCTTTGGAAGTTTTAACAAACTTGTGGCACCCTACAAAATTAATTTTGTCACAATATTTGAATTTCTAACTTCGATATGATCATTTGAAAAGTGTAGATATTTGGTGCAACAGGGAAGAACTGCAGAATATAATGTCATACAGATATTTTTAATATTATTAAAGAATTTTGTCCATCGATGGTGGCAATCAGTAGGCTATTTTCTAATGAAGAGACCAATTTATATGACAGATTTTAATGTAGGCTTTTATACACATGTAAACATTATTTAATTACCATTATAACTAGCTATCTCACACATTTTTGCTCATTCAGTGTTTTTTTAATTTTACAGTGGGGTAATTTTGTTGCAGTAGCACGAGATATAAAAAATAACGACAGGCCTTCGAATTAAATAAATTGCTTTTTAATTTTTCAGGTAGGTCTAACAGTAGGGTTAAGATATTAAATTTTTTATTTTTTTTTATTTTATTTTTTACCAATTATGCAAATAATGTTTAGTCTTAGAAAGCTATTATTATCAGAACACGTGAGCATAACATAGCGGTTAGCAGATCAATGAATGAGAGGGCAGCCTTACCAGAGTTGCCCATATACCAACACCATTACAGCACAGGAGGGCTATTGCAGACAGAAATAATACTGTACTACATCGATGTTTCCTGTCAGCTACATTTTTGAGTGGACTTTGCTGTTCCGATTCACATGAACGGTATATGAGTGGAGCGACTGAGCGGAGCACACACACGCATAGAGCGGGATAACACGCAGAGCGTCACACCACGTGAAAGTGAACCCTGAGCGGTGAACTCATTTTCGGCAGCCGGAATTTCAGTGCATCTCTAATTATTGGCGACATCAGAAATGGATATTATATAATAGCTGCTTTTTTGAACATTTTAGCAATTTAAAAATATTAACCCCGGTTGGGAAACACTGCTCTAAGGGAACCTGAAATGACTGAAACCATGCAAGCTGAAAAAACGGCTCATGGCTGTGATGTCACAAACATGAAAGAGCCTCTGAAAGTTTCTTTCTTAAGAAATTGGCGCTTTTTGTTCTTTGATAATGTCACAAATATGGCTGGTATAAACTTTTAAGTGCTGCGCAAACTAAAAGATGTAACAGCAGCCCACAACACCTAACCGTAGTCACTTATTTCATATGCAAACAGGTTAGCCAGTCAGAGGTCACTTACTTTGAAATCATAATGATACAGTATTGAAAACAGGACATTTCATTTTACGGTAAAGTAAAAGGTAGAAAACTGGTCATGCAAAATGAAAATTACCACTTCGGGTCGTTTTCAGTTCAAGAAAGCTCAATTAACTTTAAGTACACTATTGCTCAAAAGTTTTGGGTCAGCAAGATTTTTTTTTTTTTAGGAAGTCATACTTTTAAACAGCAAGAATGCATTAAAGTTAAGTGACAGTAAAAAAATGTTTAATGCTTCAAAAGACTTCTATTTCAAATACAGTAAATGCTGTTCTATTGAACTGTATATTCATCAAAGAATGCCCCCCCCCAAAAAATCGATCACTGTTTGCGCAAAACCTGATTTTACCAAGTGCGACATGTTCCTGGATCAGCATTGACCCTGGAACAACATTGTGATTAACCAATCAGATTTGACAAACCAGTTTATAGAAGTTTAGGCTTCCAATCAGTGTTTGGTGCTTGTACATCAGTGTCATTCATCTATAATTTCCTCTGATTTTATGGATTACTCATGGTTATGGTTAGGTTTAGGTGTAGGGATATGATCAAGACTACATTTTTGGATTAAAATGTTGTTCCAGGGTCAACAAAATATGCTGACCTAGGAACACATCTAACTCAGCAAAATCAGGGCATGCCACTGCTTCTACAAGAATATTAAGCAGCACAACTGTTTTGAACATTGACAATGATAAGAAATGTTTCTTGAGCAGCAAATCAACATATTAGAATGATTTCTGAAGGACCATGTGACTGAAGACTGGAGTAATGATGCTGAAAATTCAGTTTTAACATCACAGGAATAAATTACAATTGAAAACATATTAAAACAGCTCTTTTCAACTGTTTTTACTGTATTTTTAGTCAAACATATGTAGCCTTGGTGAAAATCAAAAGCCTGAACAAAAAGTTTTGAACAGTAGCACAGACTTCAGTGAAAAAATAAGATGGTTTTTAAAACGTGTATTATATGATCCCTTAAATGTAATAGTTGGTGAACAGATGACTCATATTTTACAACATTTAGACTACTAGAGTTACCTACAGTTCACCTGAGGTGCATCTTGTCCATAGTGAGCATATCTATATTTAGAATAAATGTGGGCATGATTGCATCATGGATGACTTATTCTCTCTCATTACTTTATCATTTAGCAGAAGCACAAGAACAGCCAACCAACTAGAGCAAGCTGGGAGAAACGTAACTTAAATAAACCCATCACATTGGGTTAATAATGAGCAAATCTCATACCTCAAACCACTGAATAACTCTGTTCTCGCACAAAAACCTCTTGATTATTCCCACTGGAGGGCTTTATTTTGAAATACTGACATAGTAACATTAAATCACACCACTGAAGAGCACCAACTTGCACAGCCTCTTCATACAAGCCACTCAACATCATTTTACAAGAGCAATAAATATGAGCAATACACTTATAGCATATCTACCGACGCCAGCAGCCATGGCAGAGATAAACCAGCAGCACTGCGGTAGCCATGGAACAAGTCAATAAAAATTCAGCATAGGTTGCCATGGAAGATAATACAGATGAGCACAACATTAATTAGAGTTAATTAAACCAAAGCAGGGTTATCGCCCACTTGCAATAGTTTAAGCTAAACTCTTTCTCATGCAACTGCAGTCACAGTGCTGTAGTTATGGGAAGAAGCCAGGGAATGCAGACGGGTCCTCAGAGGATCTTGTACTCAATATAGCGACAACATTCAACTCATTCATGATCAAATGCAGAAGAAACCCAGCTAAAACAGGCAGAGGTGGGATAGCTAAACATCTAAAGAAAGACCTGCCGAGGTCAATAAAAGCGATATAACTATGCTCTAGTTACTTTTCTTGGAAATCAGCCATTGTTCTTGAAGAATGCTGTATATTATTTGTTGCGTAATTTGCTACAATACAGGCATAATGACATAATAATCCATTTGATATATTTTCAAATATTTGTTTCTCTCCACCTTCTTACATGTGGTTCCTTTCAAAAGCCTGAAGCATAAACTAGCACAGTTATTTTGGTTTGGTTTGAGAACTAGGCTGATATTAACATGAAATGTGCTAGTTTCAGATATCAGCTTGCTGCATAATAAGATATCACATGTAGAATGGTTTTTACGTGGACAGCACAAGTAAGGGTCATACAGGTGCATCTCAATAAATTAGAATGTCGTGGAAAAGTTAATTTATTTCAGTAATTCAACTCAAATTGTGAAACTCGTGTATTAAATAAATTCAATGCACACAGACTGAAGTAGTTTAAGTCTTTGGTTCTTTTAATTGTGATGATTTTGGCTCACATTTAGCAAAAACCCACCAATTCACTATCTCAACAAATTAGAATACTTCATAAGACCAATAAAAAAACATTTTTAGTGAATTGTTGGCCAAAAATTTTTGAATTTTTGAAAACCAAATTAAAAGAACCAAAGACTTAAACTACTTCAGTCTGTGTGCATTGAATTTATTTAATACACGAGTTTCACAATTTGAGTTGAATTACTGAAATAAATGAACTTTTCCACGACATTCTAATTTATTGAGATGCACTTGTAGGTGTAGGTGGTGGTGATCTCAGCTGGAGTCACGCTGCTGAAGGGCAAAGATGAGAGGTAAACATGAGTGGGAAAATAATAATTGTGCGAGAACAGTCAGTGGTTATGAGTGTGGTTATGTGCGGGTTATGCTAATCACGGACAAATAATATGTCAGGCCATCCCAGACACACCAAAAAAAGCATAATACTGCATTACATACAATGTCACAGCATCCAGTCTTAGGGGGTTGTTCACACAGAACTTGTTCTTGTGCCCAAAACATCTAGGAAATGTTGCTGAAAAGGAACGCAGGGGTCTCTTGACACATTTTTTTAAACTTTAAAGAATACATTTTAAATTGACTTAACTTTATCTTGATCAAAGGATCACTGGAGGCAAAAAAATAAATAAATCACACAATTCTGCATCTAAATCACTTCCAAAACAACAACAACAACAACAGCAACTTCTCCCTGCTTTGTGTCAGCTCACATATCAAAAGTAGCCTAATACAAACAGTGAAATGTCACACTGCTGTCAAGCACTCTTGGAATGACCAACCAATCAAACCAGATCTAATTATAATTGTAAAAACATTACAAAGCCAGGTTCAAATGCGAAAATAATGTGCATTAGCGTATTCTTTTCCAAACGCAGGTCAGAAATGACACCTAAACAGTAAAGGGTTAATAAAACACAGAGAAACTCATGGGGTTATTATACTAGATATCTCAAAACAGCCATATGTCACGCAAAATGAGCATGTGTCAAAGAGTAAAGGTCTTTATTGATTTAGTGTGGAATGACTGAATCTGCTTTCACAAAATGAACTTCTAGGGTTGAAAACAAGTTAGCTGCTGAGATTTAAGTTTACTTTCTGTGAAAGTAAAGAAAGCATGCATACTTAAAGTAACTTTCTGGGTATATTAGACATTTTTGTCCTTATATGTAGCCTATTATGATCTCACCAAGCCTCCGAAGCGGATCGTGGGTTTTTGACTCGTGCGCTTTGGGTTCAGTCTGAACTGTCTCTGGTTTCTTCTTCCTTCCCAGCATGTTGACTGTCCCCTCGGCTCCAGGCAGAACTTCTTCGAACCGTCTTGAGGTAAATGTGAATAATCAATAGACACAAACTATCCAGAAGAACGCGTTTAAATGTCTGGGTCGGTGCAAGTGAATCGCGTCGCTGCTGCTGCCGCTGGGACGGCTGTCGTTATAACACTTGACGCGTCTAAAAACGCAGCGCGTAACTCGAGTCCGCCGAGGAGCGGCTGATGAACACACACTGCATGACACACTTACTGTTACAGCCTCTGCTTCATGGCAAACTATCCGAGGAGTTGATTGTGTCATTGGTTTGTTACTCTTATGTTTTGTCTATTAACTTGTCTGCCTAGTTGATGAACAGGTGTCTCAAAAATAGGCGTTTGGAGATAACTGTTTCAAACCAAACAAATAAAGCTGTCTGAATGCAGAACATGAACTTCAACAGACTATTCCCTGGACTCCACCTATTGGGTTTATTCATAGTAGCAAACGTTTTAAAACATTATTTGAGCGGCTGTGCGAGATTTATCCAGCGCTCACAAATCACTGTAAATGCTGCCATCTGCTGACTTACTAATAAAATGACGGGAAATAAAAAAAAAAGATGAAAATAAAATCGATTAAAATTTAAAAAATCAAATGTAATACTATGGGAAAGTGACTTGGTTAAGAAAAGCTCAGAGTTTTAGCCTACAATTAACTCACATCTTCACAGGTGTGCAAACCTTACCTTTTGTTGACATGCAAATTAAATGAAATTAATACATGAATCTATTGATTATTGATATATATATATATATATATATACTGTGAAAACAGCAGTAGTCTTTTTGATACTGGAATTCATACATGCAAATACACACGCATTTTCTTTCAAATGAGCTTTTTTTTTTGATCAGGCTCATATGAAAATATCGTTGGACATTTTTGAAAAGTAGGCATTCAATAACTGATTAATAACCTTTTCTTTGCCTTTTAAGGAGCCTGATAAAAATGCGCATTTAAAAGAAAAAAAATCTCAGATGTTTCACGAGTCAAAAATAGATTGTAGCCGTTGTGAGCACTTTTGTACTTACGTGACAAAGGTGTCATGTTGTTCATGGAAGGCAGCATCTGACAATCTGTTTTAATATCTCTGCATAGGCTATAGGTTACACTGATACGCAAAGCTAAATAATATAACACGCCCTGTAAGTAAAATATAGACGTGCTTTTATAGAAAAGATATATAAATTAAATACTGGAAGCAAGTACAAAACATATCTAACGATGCAGACCATTTCTAAACACGTTTAAACCTGTTAATCATTTAACACATTGACTTGTATACAGGTTTTTCATGTCCCTCTATGCTGTAAACATGCACGCGCACGCACACGCACGCACGCTCACGCACACATTTATTTACTTCTCTAAATGGGGACATTCCATTCACTTAAGTTGTTTTTATATAGAGTTTGTTATAAGTACTATAACTTAACCCACACACGAACAGAACACTTTCTGCATCTTTACATTTGGGGGGGAAACTATTTTTACTGTATCCCATTCTTATAATGGGACCAAAAAGATGTCAGGTTTAGTTCACTTCGGGTTACAACTTTGTCCCCCGAAATATAGGAATATACAAAACTGTTTGTGTGTGTGTGTGTATATCAGCTGCATAAAGAAGTAATTCTCTGTTCACACAGGTAACAACGTTCCATCTTTTTACCGGTAAAGCACCATTCACACATCGGTGTCAAATTACCGGTAACTCTGTGACATCATTAACCAAATGACCTCTTGACGGCTGCGCCTCCCGGTGTTGTGTTTGTAAACATGGAGGGGTATACGAGGTCAGTGTTTTTGTTGATGATTTCATTTTTGTGTCAAACGTTCACATTCATGCAGAGCTTTTGGCCCAGAGACATTGCATTACATGACTTCAAATCGAACTACACAGTTTGGAATAAATGCATCATCTGCATCAGAATGTTATGATTGGCCCAGAGCCGTTGAATTTTTTTGTGGAATTTCAGAGGCTCTGGATTGGCCCGGAGTAAATGTCTTACATCAGCGTATTCTGAACTCGTACATGCTCATACGATAATCTTCATTCTGCGTTCACACATAGCATCATTGCGGCAATTTACTGGTAATGTTACAACTTCTCATATCGGTAAATTGCCGGAACGAATTTACTGGTACTTTTGAAAAGATCCTGTTCACACATGATTTCTTAATGTAACCTACCAATAATTTACCAGTAAAGTCTGCATGTGTGAAAGGGGCTATTATAACAATTTAAATCCCTGTTCCGGAACAAAGCAAACACTCTACAGGTATGAAAATGCCCATGTTGCAGTTTTATTTGAATTTCAGTTCATTTTAATTCCACTTAAGTAAATTCAATTGTAAAAATTTGCTACCTCGATTTAAATTCTGTTCAAAATCCAAAACTGAACTAGAATTTAAAATCATTCTCAATCCAATTCTGAATGGTGCACAATGGTGCTCACATCACCCACTACTAGACACAGTTGGACACTACAGCAAAGTCCCTTTAAAGGCAAGTGGCCATCTTTGAAATGGCTCTCAGGCACGCAAGTGCAGCTCCTATATCTTTGAATGGGGAAACATCAAATTCTCAAAAACTGTTCGCTAAGCTTATGATTAAATTTCATATCTGAAATCACCAATGAAATCCGACAACAACTGTATCATATATGTTGTTTATTTGTGTATTAAAAAAAAAGCGTATTTTTCAGAATAGACCGGCCAGTGCGCATGCACAGTCCTAAGAGCACGTCTCAGAACGCTGACTGTTTCTATAGCAATCGGGACTTCTAACGGCATCTGCAGTGACGTGCTGACTTTACTGATTTGCAATTGGCTCTTTTACTCAGAAGGCGGGGCTTCGTTCGATAGAGCGCCCATATTGAGCGTTGCATTTTTCCCCATTCAAAACTACACGAGTGACACGTCTCGGTTATTCTATAGTCTTTGACTACAGTGAGTATGAACGCCTAGCGCTCAACAGTACTTGGCAACCACGTAATCGCTGTCAGTGTGAGCAGTGTGAATAGACTGAGGACGCAGCTACAACACAACCCAAATGTACACACCATCACTGCTACAAGAAATCATGAAAGCGCGAGGTAGGCAGGGCCCGCCATGCAGTAGGGGCTTCAGTCTCTGAGCACTCTGGATGGGACTCTCCAACGTCCTGCTTTTCAACAGGGGAGGGTGAAACTAGCGGTTTGGGGGGAGGCGCCGGTGTTTTTTTGCCTGAACAGTCCGTAGGGGAGACCACCACGGTGTGCCTCCTCCACGCACGTCTCTTTCGGCGCGTCTCTGGCGAGAGCTGCTTCCTCAGGCCGACGCTGCGCAGATCATCCGCCGAGCCCATCAGACGAGCCCGGACCTGATCTGCCAGGGAACCGTGCCCAGTGGACAACGAGCAGCTCTTACTTCCTAGACCGGATGTTGGCGTGCACTCGTTTCGCACGTTAACCCCTTTAGAGGAGGATTTGGCTTTGGGGGAAGGAGACGAAGAGGAATCAGGGATTTGATTCGCACCTGACCGCCGTTCTCCCTCCGTGGTGGAGGAGCTGGACAGTTCGGATAGGTCCACTGAGGGCGCTTTGGATTTATCTGCCTTGAGCCGACGCCGCGCAAGGGTGTCGCACTGTATGAGGCGGTGGGAATTAAAAGAGTGGCGGCTGTGGAGGCGCTGGGAGGCGGATGATGAGTAAGAGGAGGTTGAGGGAGTGGATGAACGTGCTGCGCTATCTTCAGGACTGGTTGTGAGGGAAGGAGGAGGCGGAGCGAGGGTGGAGCCAGAGGCAGCATGAGGCGTCTGAGATTTGCAGTGGGCATAGAGGAAACTGCGCGGTGCGGTTGGTTCGGGTGAGGTGTGTGAGTTCAGGCTTGAACGGCTTGGTTTTTCCGGCCTCTCTTGGGTGAGGGAGCGCGAAGCGAATCCACTTTCGTTATCGGTTTCACTCACCAGTTCGCTATGCTCGTCATCTGCATCTTCACCCCGCCCCTCTGATGCTAAGCTCCGCCCCAGAGTGGACAGAGTAGAGTAGCCTGACACAATAGACCGTGCATCATCTCCTCGCCAGCTGCGACCTTTCACTTCACACCTTTGCTCTTCCTCCTCGTTCAGCAGCACCGCTGGGGCCGCTTCCTCTGTGGAGGAAATGCTGGGAACTACTTCTTCCTTCTGCTCCTGTGCATTCTGTCTCTCACACTCCTCCTCCTCTTCCTCCTCTTCTTCTTCATCCTCTTCTCCCTCCGCTCGAGGGGCGCAGAAGGATGCAACCTGCCTCATCTCTTGCAAGTCGTATTTTTCGGAGATGCAGGATTTAACAGGTTCATGCTCGGAATCGTCGTCTGTGCTGCTCCCGAGGAGACGGCCGTTATGCCGCTTCCGGCGTTTGCGTGTCACAGCCGACATAATCGATAACGTCAGGATATCCTTGGCAGTAAAGTCACGTTTTGATCCCCATGACCCCTAAGTATCAAACATTTAAAATGTATTATATATGTGTTAAATAAGATAAAAATATATATTTATATTAAATAAAAATGAAAGAAACCATTAGAATTACAATATAAATAAAAAAATTAACAATTTCACAATTAATAAAAAAATCAAGAGAGCGAAATAAAACAATAACTATACTTATTTCATTACTAGTAAAAATAAGCAACCAAATACCTACAGTATTCTCATCAACCTTTAAAACACAACAAACATATTAAATAGTTTTTGGTCAATACTGACCTTAGATTTTGCAGAATCACTGTTGGTTGAGTCTGGCCAGTTAAAAACAGGGAGAGATAGGGAGAGAGATTTTAAGAGGAAGTTAGTGAAATTAACAAATATTTTGGCACCATGTTAAATATATGCTGTATTAATGAGAGGCACAGTGGAGGATCAACCTAGTGATTGTCAGTAAGTTAACTTAAAGGGATAGTTCACCCAAAAATGAAAATTTGATGTTTATCTGCTTACCCCCAGGGCATCCAAGATGTGGGTTACTTTGTTTCTTCAGTAGAACACAAACAAAGATTTTGAACTCAAACCATTGCAGTCTATCAGTCTTATAATGTAATTGGATGGGAATCACGGCTTTGGAAGTAAAAAAAAAAACACTCAAACAAAACCAAATGAAACTCTGCGGCTCGTGACGATTCATTGATGTGTAAAGACACAAAACGATCAGTCTGTGCATGAAATTGAACAGTATTTATATAGTTTTTTACCTCTGATTTTCACCGCAATGTCCAAACTGTCTGAACTCAGCGCGTCCTCCTGAGCGCGTTCTCGACAGCCGGCGCGTGAGGCGTCTTCTTCTTGCTTTACGGCAGATCGCAGACTTACGGCGGAGTGCATTACCGCCACCTATCTGAGAAACTGAACAGTATTTATATCGTTTTTTACCTCTGATTTTCACCGCAATGTCCAAACTGTCTGAACTCAGCGCGTCCTCCTGAGCGCGTTCTCGACAGCCGGCGCGTGAGGCGTCTTCTTCTTGCTTTACGGCAGATCGCAGACTTACGGCGGAGTGCATTACCGCTACCTATCTCTCAAGTGGACCATTGACACTCCTAAATGAGATTGTAGATAAGAGCGGCAATGGTCCATTTGAGAGATAGGTGGCAGTAATGCACTTATAAGTCTGCGATCTGCCGTAAAGCAAGAAGAAGAAGAAGAAGAAGAAGAAGACGATGCCTCACACGCCTGCTGTCGAGAACGCGCTCAGGAGGAAGCGCTGAGTTCAGACAGTTCGGACATTGCGGTGAAAATCAGAGGTAAAAAACTATATAAATACTGTTCAGTTTCATGCACAGACCGATCGTTTTGTGTCTTTTCACATCAATGTATCATCATGAGCCGCAGGGTTTAATTTGGTTTTGTTTGTGTGTTTTTTTTTTACTCCCAAAGCCGTGATTCCCATTCACTTACATTAGACTCACACGCCTGCTGTCGAGAACGCGCTCAGGAGGAAGCGCTGAGTTCAGACAGTTCGGACATTGCGGTGAAAATCAGAGGTAAAAAACTATATAAATACTGTTCAGTTTCATGCACAGACCGATCGTTTTGTGTCTTTTCACATCAATGTATCATCATGAGCCGCAGGGTTTAATTTGGTTTTGTTTGTGTGTTTTTTTTTTTACTCCCAAAGCCGTGATTCCCATTCACTTACATTAGACTGATAGACTGCAACGGCTTGAGTTCAAAATCTTTGTTTGTGTTCTACTGAAGAAACAAAGTCACCTACATCTTGGATGCCCTGGGGGTAAGCAGATAAACATCAAATTAAAATTTTTGGGTGAACTATCCCTTTAATACATTCATAAACAAGACCTACAGCAGCCTCTGTGACAATCATTGAGCATCACCCCCATAAACAGTGATTGTGAGACAGTGTTCACACAAGATCCAGTATAAACAGCATCTGTGTAATAAACAACCAGCCGCTGATTGTCAGTTAATGTTCCAATGTGAACAGGGTCTTAGAAGAAGAAATGAAGGAGCCCAGATAAAGCGCACACTGATGACATCACATCACATACTGATGACATCGACTTACGAAAGAAGCTATGGGAAGGCCTGGGCAGAAACAGTAATTGTCAGAGGGGGAGAAGGACGAAACAAACAGTTTGCCACCACACACAGGCCCCGTTTACCTGGCCTGGGCGTCACTTTGTTTTCAAAAGTTACATTAATTACGTTCACTCTTCAATATTTAGATTTTGCACAAATAATTTTACATGAAATTGACCTACATACCACTACCGTTCAAAGGAGAGGACATAAAATTACATTTGCATGAAAAAGTCTGCAAAAAACAGTTATCAGCAAAAAAAATGTCAGCACTGATAATAATAAGAAATGTTTCTTGAGCAGCAAATCAGTATATCAGAATGATTTCTGAAGGATCATGTGACACTGAAGACTGGAGTAATGATGCTGAAAATTCAGCTTTAACATCACAGGAATTGAAACAGTTTGCATTTTAAAATATATTCAAATAGAAATTATTATTGAAAGATCTTTGTAATAATAGCTCTGAATATTTTTACGGTATTTTACTGTATTTTTTATCCAATAAATGCAGCCATATGAAACCTTGTTCGAAAACATTCAAAAAATCTTACAGACCCAGTTTGAACGATACTGAATATGGTCTATGCTAAGCAGTACGAGAACTTGCACAATTGGTGGCTGACTAAATACTTTTTTTCCCCACTGTATTTAGTCAGAACTGAAATGTAAACTATAACATTTCAACTAGAAATATCCAAAAAATCATTTAAGAAACACTTTAAATAAATTAAGTTGCTATTTTTAATTTAGACCTACGTTATCATGCTCTAAAATTACAAAATATTAGATACACCTGAGCTATTCTGTTTGAATGAGAGGATAAAAAAGTATCCTGTTGACAGCTTTATTTAGCACTTTGAATTAACACAGATGTTAACAGCAGATGTAAACGGGGCCATAAACACCTCCATCACTTGTGCATATACTGTAGCCATTAAACACACACACACACACACACACACACACAGAGTGCATGGCAGGGGAAACCCATCCTACCGCAGTGGTTGTTCCACAGGCTCAGCTAAGAGAGGGATGCAGAAATGTACAGAGAAAGACAGCAGAACGTGAATATAATGAAAGAGATTGTTTAAAAAAAGAAACCAAAACTCAGAGAAGTAAAGAACCTTCAACATGCAGGAATACAGAAACATGTTGGACCTACTGCTGTCTACTTCTGTCACATGCTCAACAGACAGACCTGTCCATCCACATGCAGATGAAAGTGTGTATTCTAGTGTTAGTCATCAGAGGTGGAATATGACTGCGAACCAAAAGTCATCTAAAGGAGACTACTGTCAACTATAACTGGCTGTTATTTAAGCTGAATATTGTTGGTTGTAACTGGTTAAGCACTCTCACCTGATGCCTCCCCAAGCGGGCCCGTCCGACCAATATTAGAGAGGAGGTGATCTATGTTTGGGGCGGGCTGAACGTCCTCTGTGTCCACTGGTGTCTGAGGGGGCGATGTAAATATTTAGCCACGAAAAATGTACATTTTAAACAGTGCTTAATTTGTAAATGAATAATTGCCAGATTCAAAACAGCAATTAAAAGGCACTGTGACCGACTCTGAAAATACAACTTAAGTTTTCCCGGAACATTCAATGACGTAACTAAACGGTGATGCCACAATTATATAGAGAGCATCGTTTACAAGTTTCTGCATTAACCTAACTAGGGCACAGCTTCAAACCCTGGGTCAAAAATGGGTTGCCAGGATGATTTTAGGAAAATGTTTATCTAAGATACATCAAAAATATATATATATATTTTTTTATAAAAATAAAATTCAATCATAGTATAGGTATAAATATGCAAAAAATATCTGACTTAAATAAATAACAGTTATAATTAAACGTGCATCCTTGCTTTATTTTACAAAATCACAAATGTTCTGTTGTTATTTTGAGTGTGCAAAAATAGAAGTCAACACTTTGTGCTTTCGAATTATGTACACACACACACACACACACACACACACACACACACACATTCGCAACTCAAACATCACAGTCTGTTCATTATCAAAATAAAATAGTCAACCAAAAACAAAGGAAAAGTTACACTGGTCAATTTAAATAGTCCATGGTATAACTGGTCCACTTTGTATGCCAAGCACATTTTTGCTCATGTGAAGATGATATTTCTGTCGATATACGAACGCACGTGAAGTACAAAGCCTCTACATTATAAATAATAGTTTCATTCAAATAGGCTACATCGCGAATATGGAAACATTAGGATTTGTGCCGAATGAGAGGTACGTGAGCCCAATTAACACCTGGTACTTTCAGTTTCACTTTGTTTTGGTTTATATATTTTTATTTCATTCTTGTTCTGTTCTGAATACCGTACATTTATATGATTTGTTTTGGAGTGAGCTATACTAACGTATTGCTATGTTTATAGTTTTTATAATGTTTATACATTATAATAGTTCACTTTATTTGGTATTATTTCTGGTATTATTACACTCTCTCCAAACCTTCTGCTGCTCACAAAACATCAATGAGAGCGAGTTTGAAGAAAGCTGACTGGTCACGGTCAAAAATATGTTGAGGACCAATGCATAACCTCCAAATATGCGCTCGCTCTCATATGCACGCATGCACTGTGTCACTATCTAATGGCGGATCCTTAAAAACAATTACCGGAACGAAAAATCCAAAATCTGACATTTTCCGAAACAGGATCCGGCTCAAATTAAGCACTGATTTTAAATGCTTAGTTATTTAGTCAAATAGATCACTTAATAATTTATAATTTTTTATTTTATTTTTATATAATCTCAATAATAGTAAATAAAAACAAACAAACCTTTTCATCTTTTTCGTGTTCGTCACTGAAAAACCAGGCATGCTGTGTACAGAGCAAGACAATCACGGTTTAAAATTACAATTAAAATGAAGACTAGCTGTAAAACGGGTAGCATATTTTTTGTCAGCTGTGTGCCTCACATGCTGAATGAGAGTCTCCACAATCTTGTAGCGGTCAGGCATGTGGGTGACCATGTCTGTCATGTTGTCCTCTGAGGTCCGGACAAGAGTGGGGCCAAACACCAGCGCCAAATTACGCGGCTCCATCTGCACATACACAAGCGCTCAGTAAAACATCCTACAGCTAACATGAACCAGCATGCTACTGTATGCAACAGGTTACATGAGCAACTCTGCTGCTTTTTTAACATGAAATGCCCAATTCAGACGCTTTTAATCTGTAATAAAATTTCATCAATATTACTTATTCAAATCTCTAGACTATTTGCAAAGGTCTGCTGCATAAGCAAGGAAAAAAGACATGATCCAGCTGGTTTTTAAACTCAACACAAATCCAAATGAATATATAAAAAACAACACCTGTGTTTAATTATGCTTTGCATTTACCAAAGGTAAAAATACACTGTGCTTTAAAATACTGAAATATCAGAATCACTCCTAGTGAAAAAAAATATACATTAAAATTTATTTGAAATACATTTATTTCATGCAAAGTATACTACAAATACATTTACATATTTATGTGCTTAATAAAAAATATTCTGCAATTGTACTTGTTGTATACTAAACTGGTATATTTAAAGTCTGCTAAAAATCGGAAAAACTAATTTTGTACTTAATGCACTTTAATTGTGTGAAAGTAGTGAAGTTCAACTAAAGATATACTGAAGTTTATTTGATTGTGCTAAAGTGGAACTATTGTAAGTATACTTCAGGTACACTTTAAATATCTTGCATTTAAAGGCCGATATTATTCAAAGATCATACGGTCCTCATCAATGGTGACATTAAAACACATTTTAGGCTTAATATTAAGAAATGTGCATTGTGCACAAGCTGTACTCCAAATAAAGTTTAATTATAATTTATATATCAGTAAGTCTCAAGCGATATGTCAGTAAATATGTTAATAGACTTGAACTATACTTAGTATGAAATAAATGTATTTAAAATATATTACTTTGTTCTTCTCACAGTGGTCTGCCACAGTCTTTAGGTGTCCAATTAGGAATTTTAGAGTGTGGAAGTAATGATCTGGTAAATCACGTATCTGCAGGAAGACAAAGAGAGACAAAAGGAAAAGTCAATATAAAACCAAGTAAAGAAAATACAAAATAAATGCTATATACTACCATTCAAAAGTTTGGTGTCAGTGTGTTTTTTTTTTTTTAAATGCTGTTCTTCTGAACTTTTGATTGATCACAAAATCCTGAATGAAAATATGCATATATTATAAAATAATTTGATCGAATAAATGCAGGCCTTGGTGAGCATAAAATAAATCGTACAAATCAGAAATTTTTGAACGGTAGTGTAAACAGCAGAAAATGGCTTTTAAAGTAACATGCTGAAAACAAATCCATACCAGTTTCTTCATTGTCTTTAGCCTGTCACTGGCACTCTCCATCCGATTGGCCTCAATAAAGTCATTGTATTTGTCTTCAAGAGGATCACGAGAAACAGAAACAGAAGGATAAAATGTCACTACATGACGTACTTATATTTCTTCAGGATTCCACTGTATTTACAGTTTTATGCACATAAAATAGCACTAAATCACAGTTGGCAAACTCATAATCTCACCATCTGTGAAGAGGGGTTCTAGGAGTTTACGGAAGAAGGACTTTAGCAGGCTGCTGACCACATTCAGGTCTTGCCATTTCTGTACAGGAGTAACAAGTGAAAGCAGCTGTTGTTGTTGAACCCAATTATCAGCGAGTCCTCAGTATGAGGAAGCATCCGCTTAAACATGGGAAGTGAATATAACCAATATGTTGACTCGGCCTCAAAAAGCCAGTGGCAATTTAAAAATGACAGTGTCTCTGACAGAGATTGTGTGTGTGTGTGTGTGTGTGTGTGTGTGAGTAAACAGCTCACCTCCTCAGCGATGTTGATGTCTCCTCCTTTGTTGAGCTGCTCCTGCAGACTGGACACTACTGCATTGTTTCCTGGGACTCTGTAGATCCCTGTATACTCCAGACCCATGTCCTCCACCAACCCACAGCAGATCTCCACAATCTGGGGAATGAACTACACAAACAATACACAAACAATACACATGTAAACATACTAACCTAAACTTATCAGTTAGCAGAAGAAACACATTTAGCACACTATAAAAAGGACACACCTTGTTGTTTGTAGCAGGCTGGCAGTCCTCTAGGCGCACACCAAATACTTTAGGACTTGCTTTTTTAGCCTTCTTCATTATATTTATGCCCCATGGAGATTTAGGGGGGCTGCTTTCATCTTTGGCCTCGTGTTTTGGGGAACGTGGAGGTGCGCTGTTGTCTTGCTTACTGAGCAGAAATGTCATTCGAGGCACTCTGGGTGAGGAGTCTGGTTTATTACCCGTTGGACTACAGGAGGGAACCAAGAGGAGGATGATTGTTTTAAATTCGAAACAGTGAAATGTGTTAAAAATGCTACAATGATCCCCAATCTTACCTTTGCTTCCTATAGTCATTAAGTTTCTTATTGATGAGAGCTTGTCGTGAGAAACCCAATTCCTACAAACAAATATGAATAAAGAACATTTCAATTTAATTGAAAAAGTATTAATTGTCCCACCCAAACACCACTGGTTGAGCAAATTTAGACATTTTGGACAATGCAAGCCACAGGGCCAAAGTGTTCGGAGAAATTAACCGACAAGCTGTGCTATCGGTAATGAGAACTACAACAAACTGTAAATGAAAACATTTTCACACACTAAAATAAAACCTAACATAATTGGAAAACTAAAACTAAATAGGAAAAATTAAAACAAAGTACAAGTTTTTTTTTATTTTATTTTAGTTTTCCCCATGTATGTAAGAGAGGAAGCAGCTCTCAAAAACAAACACCATGTAAACATGCACTGCTTCCTGCACAGGCAATGACAACCTCAAAAATCCAGTGTCATTCATCTGGACAAACCCAGAACAACAAATTTAGTCTTGCAATTTCATTCGGTTGAAGTCTATGTGCCATCATCCTCACACTCTCACCTCGTTGTCAGTCTTGCCGTTTTCTCTGATGACCCTAATCCACTCCAGCATGTCTTCTCTGTCCTCCGCCTGTAGCAGGTATTCACAGAAGTCCTGTGTGGTCAACCTCAGCGCGTGTTTGCGCTTCGTTTCGCTGTACGCAATGTCCACAAGGCAGCCCCGGATGCTGATTGGCTGCTCCTCTTCGGCCCCGCCTCCCAGCACCGCCCCTTTGAGCACTGCCTCTCGCTTGTCTTTGTAGAGGAACAGAGAATGGGACCGAAGCACAGAGAACACCCGCCTCCAAGGCCAGATGGCACTACCCACCTTCTGCAAGAGAGAGGAAAGACAAATCTCATCCATCAGATCATACAGGTGACTAATTACGGTGGTTTGTTAACCGGCACTTTTATCCAAATAAACTTGCATGGCGAGTTTAAACCTAAAACCTTCCAGTTACAAGCCCACATCTTTATCTTAACCACTAACAACTGCTACCCCAGATCATAAATTAACCCTCGCTGTCTGTTTGGCTTACCTTGCCCTTCTCCGTGTGGATCTGTTTAAAGTGGAGCCAGCCTTCTCTCTTCACATCACTGTAGCTGATGCTGCCCAGCTCCGAGGTAGAGTGTCGTTTAGAGCGAGCCTCTTCTGCAGCACCCAGACTGTCCAGAGACTAAACCATGACACGGAACAGAGAAATACTCAACTGTTACACTGACATGGAACTACAGTATATAAAAAACTAGAAGACAGGAAGAGAACGTTTAAAGCTGATATACAATTTTTTTTAAACATGCATACTCAATCGAAATAAAAATAGATGATGGAGAGGTCAAAACTAACTGTTAAATAAAATAACTATTAAAAATAGTTTTTGTTAAATGAAATAAAGCAATAATAATATAAATATTAGCTGAAAAACTTGAACTTAAAAAATTAGATGTTGCCTTTGCAACTAACAGAAATATTTTTTTTTTACTAAAATTACTAAAACTAAATAAAATTAATCAAAATTAAATGTATTTTTTATACAAAAATGAATGAAAATCGACTGATGCACATACAGTTTTTAAACTTAAAATTTAATTGAAAACTTAGTTAAATTTATTATTAAAGCTAAACTATAATAGTATATACAGCATCTTGATATGCCACACCTGTGAGGTGGATGGATTATCTCGGCAAAGGAGAAGTGCTCACTAACACAGATTCAGACAGATTTTTGAACAATATTTGAGAGAAATAGGCATTTTGTGTACATAGAAAAAGTCTTAGATCTTTGAGTTCAGCTCATGAAAAATGGGGGCAAAAACAAAAGTTTTTATAATTTTGTTCAGTGTGTATATATATATATATATATTAAACTATAATGGTATATAAATGATAACAGCCAGAAGAAGCTGAAAAATATGCATTGTACATAGTGACTACAGCATATGCTAATTTGCATCTCGAGCCTCTAAAAGGCTTTTCTTTAAAAAAAAATAAAAATAATAATACTGAAAAAATATTAGTCATAAAAATTTAATAAAAATACTAAAATAAAACTGGTATTGACCAATCAGCATCCAACATCTGATCTATATACAGAAATATATCATATTACATTGACTAATGGTGACTCAAAACAATACAGTTTTGTTCATGCCGAAATTTTGGAGTGTATGACCCAGTTTCTACGGTAATTTAGGAAATTAAACTCACCCCTTCAGTAAAGAAGCTCTTAACTCTTTTTGGAATCCTCCTGTTGAAGAAGCACAGTGAGAATATATTTAAACATAAAATCAACTCACACATCTTTACTGAGGTGTGAACTGTGTTCAATACTAGTAGTAAAGTCCCAAAACTCACGAGAAGACCCGCCCCTCTTCTCTATATGCATTAAGCCCCTCATCACATGACTTGGAGCGCTCAGTGGTGATGGCCAGCAGGTAAGAGGAGCGACGATTAGACTTGGGATCACCTGCTTATAGAGACAGAAAAAGAGAGACACCCATTCATTACAAACCATGAAGATGACAAAGAACTGTTACACAGGAAAAGAAGAGATAGAGCTGCTGAAGGACAGTTAGTGTGGAGTTGGTAAGGATACAGGAAGTAATTTGAGATTAGGAGGTGGGAAGGTGGTCATCTTCATCACAGTCTCAGTGAAGTCCAAAGACGGTGCACGAGCATTACCGAACGATCATGTGAGCATACGCAGTACGGCATGCACATATACATTTGACTTATTTGTGCTGTATGAGTACGCATGCAGTAGGAGGAGCTTTACAGCGATCACATGCAGCTTCTGAATGTTTACATAATTTCGCAAACTTGTCGTGATGTTTTCATGTACGCAGTGATTTGATCATTTAGTAGCAACAGTAACAGTGTTTCTCTTTCTCTGCATCACTCACTGCTGTCGTGGGAGAAAAGGCGGCTGAGGGGAAAGGTGAAGGTTGGGGAGGCAGGGCTTGGGGCCACAGCAGGGGCGGATTTTATACCGCCACTGGACACGACGGAGGAGGCGGGGACATGACGTGCCCGCAGATCTGCACTTGGACTGGTCGGCTCATCTGTGGGAGGAGTGGAACGGAGGAAAGGATAGGAAAAGGGGGAGGAGGAAGGAAGGAAGGAAAGAAGACAAGAATAAAAGAAAGTTACATTGGAAAAAGGAGTAAGATTGAAAGAAGGGAAACCAAAAAGAATAACAAGGGAGGAGGGAAAGGTTAGAGGAAAAGCAAAATGGTGTTGCACAGTTAATTTCAAGATATTTAAGTACCATAATACACCAAAACACAGGACACTCTTCCTCTCTGACATGTGTGCAATGAAAAGTAAACAACTGAATTTCCAAACACTCAATTTATTGCAAAACCTAATGAGATTTAGACACTCTTAAAGAGACGAGGAGTAATCGATTGTTACTGTAAGCAGAAGCTATATCTGTACCCACTCATCATTTGTTAAGGCAATTAATGTTAAAGCATATAATATGAGACAAAATTATGAGAGATAAGAGAAGAAAAAGAAAGAGAAAGACTGAATAAATCATACAGCATTTTGTACCTGACTCGTGGCCCTCCATGAAATAAGTGCTCAATGTGGAACTGAGATGTACAAGTGCTTTTTGTATTAGCACATGGTTTCAGTTCTTGCTAAAGCGCATAGTGCTCAGTGTTGTGCGTTTCTCGTGGGAAGTAGTTGGTTGCTGCAGGTATGCTTTTATAACAACCTCTTTGGAGTGATTAACTGCTTAAAGCCAATATATTAAAATATCCATCCTGTCAAAGTCTTTCTTTTCCCCAAATGCCTCATATATAAGCACATATTAGCCATGTGTGAGATTGAGTAGCACCTTCAATGAATTCTTTAAAAAGCCCTCCGTTTTCAAAGCATGTGCTTGCAGTTATGTGTCAGGTCTTTCTTGCCCTGTGGCGGTAACATGATCGCTTCAAAAACACAACTTGGCAGCACGATGGTATTTCAGTGACTAAGGAGAATCTGTCAACCAGAAAACCACCTGCAACAACATCTGTCAATACCACCAGGTGGCAGCAGAACACAAACACTGCTAAACAAGAGGATTTCTAGGCCCAGTTGTTCAAAGGTAATTTGATCAGATTTAGGCGGATTAGATGAAATCTTGAAAATCGTTTGTTTAAAAGAAAAAAACAAAGGATTCTGAGATTGGAGTTGATCGTGTAATCCAATCTTGGTTTTGACCTGGATCAACCCTACAATATGGGTTCTTCAAAACACATTTTAGTGGGATTGGCATACTTTTGGTTTTGATCTGGATCAGCCCTACAATATAGGTTCTTCAAAACACATTTTAGTGGGATTGGCATACTTTTGAACCCCCCCCCCAAAAAACAAAATCAGGATTATCAGGATCCCAGTAGAAACTGGGATTCAGAGAGATTTCAGGAATAAAACGTACTAAAACTTGAAAATTGTTCCAATAATAAGCATTTAGTAGAAATAGACAGCTGTCAATAACAGAAATAATAAGCTGTATCAAATTTTAACAGTAATTTATCATTATTTATCATCTTTTTCAAAACTAGAAAAACGAAAAGTGTTCTTGTTCCATCAGCATTGCTATGATGTAATTTTCCTGCTTTGATTAATCACATGACGTTTACGGCTCAGGTGACTAGACCATAAAACCAAGCTGAGGGAGTTGAGAAGGTTAATGCTAACAGACTGCTTTCTCCGGGTATAATACAGACCCTCCTGTTTCTAGAAAGCTTCTAAAAGCTTAAAAGGATATTTCACCCAAAAATGAAAATTCTGTCATTAATTACTCATCCTCATGTCGTTCCAAACCAGTAAGATCTTCGTTCATCTTCAATCACAAACTAAGATATTTTTGATGAAATCCGAGAGCCTTCTGACCCTCCATAGACAGCAACAGAACTACCAAGTTCAAGGCCCAGAAAGGTAGTAAAGACATTGTTAAAATAGCCCATGTGGCATCAGTGGTTCAACCTTAACAGGGTTAGTTCACCCAAAAATGAAAATTAGCCCATAAATGACTCACCCTCAAGTCATCCTAGGTGTATATGACTTTCTTCTTTCAGACGAATCCAGTCGGAGTTATATAAAAAATTGTCTTTGATCTTTCAAGCTGTTTAATGGCACTCAGTGGGTGTTGCAGTGCATCAGTCCAAAAGAAGTTAAATAAAAAGCGCCCATTCA
>NW_015505216.1:4483828-4507310 GCF_001515645.1 Sinocyclocheilus grahami | reverse complement strand
AATCCTCCGACATTCTTCTTTACAAATCCTCGTTTTGTACTTCTAATTAGTGACCGTTGTTTTGTATTGATCTCTCCACTGCGTTTCCGCATTCGTCACTTCTGAGCGGCGCATGCGCAAAGCTGACCTCAAGATTAGATGTATTGATTAGATGACGTCATTGGTGCTCAGGATCTGCAAATCATTCGCCATCGCCCTATCAGACATTTCTCCGTACTCTGTGTATGTGGTAAGTGGACTTTCATGTACTGTAATGCAACAGGCTACCGCTAGCAAGCGGCTAAACTTTTAGTGGCTCCATAGAACGTGTTATTTGTTTCACGCTTCGGGCACACCCCTAACCCCACCCCCGATGTCATCGTCCATCACGATGTTTCACTGCAGACATCGTCCGATGCTAATTTGGTAGACATCACCCAACCCTAGTTCATTGTATTTTGTCGTGTCGCGGTGAGAGCCACGCAGATGCACGTGAACACTGATTTCTGTTCACTTCTGCGTCTATTTGTATCAAGTATCCTTGTAAACATATTGCTTATGGCTTAGGTGAAGGGAAACAATTGAGAAAGAAAATGGATGTGTAACAGTATATTGGTTTACAGCAGTTTAATGTTCCTGAGGCTTTCTGTGTTATGAATGTTAATCAAACAACAAAACACAAAGAAAAAACACTTTTGTAGCTTTAACACAGATTTATACAGTGAAGACTATGCAGTGTTATTTTACATTTGATCATTCAATTTCTGTACCTGAATACTGTTAGACTTACCTGAAAAATATAAAGCACTGCTTTTTTTATTTTTTATCTTTGTTCTGTTATATTTATCTATGCTTGTAATTTGTTTATTTCCTATGCTGATTTACTCGCCTACAAAATCACCCCAATCATTGATTCGTTTTTTTTATAAATAACTATTCAAGTCATGTGGTGATTTTTGTTTTCATATCGCAATATATATCGCAGAAAAATAAAATATCGCAATGTGAGTTTTTTCCAATATCGTGCAGCCCTACTTCTTTTGGACTGATGCACTGCAACACCTGCTGAGTGCCATTAAACAGCTTGGAAGATCAAAGACAATTTTTAATATAACTCCAACTGGATTCGTCTGAAAGAAGAAAGTCACAAACACCTAGGATGCCTTGAGGGTGAGTAATTTATGGGCTAATTTTCATTTTTGGGTGAACTAACCCTTTAATGTTATGAAGCTATAGACTACATTTTGTGTGGCAAGGAAACAAAATTAACATAATGCATGTGTCAGTTGCGTTGCTGTCTATGCAAGGTCAGAAAGCTCTCGGATTTCATCAAAAATACCTTAATTTGTGTTCTGAAGATGAACAAAGGTCTTATGGGCTTGGAACGACATGAGGATGAGTAATTAATGACAGAATTTTCATTTTTGGGTGAACTATTTCTTTAAGAAGTAGGTCCCCTGTTTTAACTTATCATCATGCTGCTCTCTATTCTCATTATTAGTGTTTCTTTATCTCTGTGCACAAATTTTTGTCATAATAATGTGACTATCTTTATCTCAGCCATCCATCTCTTCAGACTTCATATGAAGTCCACTTCTCTTCTTTCATCAGTTAATCACATTTTTTAATTTCTTCAACATTCATTACAATACACACACATCAACCAACCTCTAATTAAATATCTTTTTCTTAAATCAAGTGAATCCTCTTTCTTTTAATTCTCTTAATTTCTCTCTCACACTTGAAGGGAGCAGGGGTGGAAACATTCCCAATCTAGGATGTGGAATCTGGACTGTGCTTGTTTTCCAGCCACTGGCAGAAATAGCTGTTCTGTGGGTTTAACAAAGGCCCTCATTACTGAAGCCTGAGTATGAGCTCACACACACACACACACACACACACACACACAACTCCATAGAGTCTGTATCATGGACATACAACACTAGCACATACAAAATCAATCTGCACTACTTCAACATCAGTCATGTGCAACAGTCTTATTTTGAGGTTCAGATGAGATGCTGTAAATAGCCCAACCCACCAGAAGTACTTCCATGAACGGACTCTCACTGGCCACGATATGCAGTCTTTCTGCAGACACATCCACAAAACCATGTGAAGAACACAAATATAACGAACATGGCGAGGTTTCCTTTTATAGTGTCACAAATCAAAATGAAACCAGGCTTGACAACACTGTAATATGAGCAAAAGTGTGGTGAGAGGGATTTCTCCAAAACAAGATGGGTTTTAAGGGAGACAACGTGTGTGCGGATGTGCAAATATCTTTTTAGTGTGTGAATGGTTGGTGGAGTGAAGACTCCTCCCCTTTTTATTGGAGACACAATGACCACATTGAGGGCAGAAAGAGCTGAGTGTGCCGATTGTGTCCGGTAATATCTGATTGTGTGTGAGAGTGTGTATGAGTGTGTCCTTCACCCCTAACCCCAAAAACCCCTGCTCCCTACCCCTCTTCCTTCTGCCATTCTCAGTTCATTACACGATTATAAAGCGCAAGTCTTCAGGAACTAAACAACACAAAAGTAAACACTGTGTGATACAACAAAATTCACTCCAAAACTATTTTAACTTTCCTCATTCCTCTGAAAAATAAAAATGTAAATAAAAATATTTGTTTGTTATTTGCTTTTCCTTAAAGATTTTGGAGTAACCAGGTTACCAGGTAAGTTACGCAGTAACCAGGGTTATTATAGTTAACAACGATAAAATCTTTTTTTTTTTAACTTGAAACAAAGTAAACGTTAAGTAAAATAATATAAAAATGAATTAAAAAGAATATAGGCATATTTACAAAAAACAAACAAAAGCAAAACAAAATTACAAAAATGTTAACAAATTTAAATAAAACTGGAAAAATAAAAATGAATTTAATATATATAAACCCTACAATAGTATCACACTTATCTAAAAAGTTTGTCTAAAAATCTTCTCAGTTTTAAACAAGGCATGAACATGCTTTTAGTTTGTTGCATGCTGTAGATTGATATAGATATGGCCCTATGCAATGAATTTTATTTATGCTTTCTGGTTGTAATCATGACTTGAATGACATCTTTACACAAAACAAAGATCCAATTGCACTAACACAATAACGCAGTTTGAAAAACATTCACCCCAAATCAATAAGAGAAATTCCAGTACAAACAACTCCACTGACATGGCAGGTAAAGCAAGAACAGACTGTCTGTTGTGTTTTTATCAGTATGGTGTAACATGCCCCAGCTTGTGAGCATTTCTGTTAGTTTCAGTTTAGTCCTCTCTGTTTCAGAGTCTTTTATGCTGTTCTGCCTCCATCAATCTCGAAACAGGACCTGGGATACACCTACCTGCTCCCATCTTAAATATGTAGTCACATTTTTGCAATACTCCACAACTTCTCCTAAACATACACAAACACAATGTAAGCAACAAATGTAATCAAACTGAAGTGTCTAACTCAAGGGGTGTGTTGCACTGTACAGGTGTGTGGTAGCAGAAACAAGCTTCTCGTCTGTACTGAATGCTAAAGGTGGGGCACTTTTATGCACAGTGGTTTTAGGCTTAACCTCCCTCAGGAATGAATGCACTGCACTAACAACAGCTTATGCAATCACAACAGATCATAAAAAGATGTCCAGCAGTGAAAAGATCCGAACAATCTAAAAATTCTAAAAATCTAAAAAAGAAATAGGCCTGAAATTAAGTGGTTTTGTTTTAATGTTGCTATTACAACTTCTAATGCAATGTTAAAGGAAAGCAAATTACCAACTGAAAGCTTTTAAGGAAACTGCAAAATCAATAGCATTCCACTTGAATCCAGCTGTGCTATAAACATATAATTAGAGGAAACAGAGATTCATGGCCAACCATATATAACCACTCTACAGTAAGAGTTTTGGTCTATCTAGTTTTGGTGTCTATCACCGTTTGTTTTGAATGTTTTGCATTCAGCCAGCCATTTTGTTTCAGATTTTCTCTTGCACTATGGTTTAGTAATAAAGGCAAGCAGAGACAAGATCACTCTGAGCTACAGGCCAGAGCAAACACACAAACTACACACACTTAGACAGCTGCTTTTTTCAAATAAAACCAATCAAACCCTAACCTTACCCTAAGACTTTACATATTTATAAACCATTTCCCCATTTAAGGGTGACTTAGTTAACATATGCAGATATTTTTCAGCTATTTTGTCCCTAAAATAAGAGTAGGGTATGAAACATACTTATTCACACAACTGTGCCTTTGCCAATCAATCAACATTTCTACAGTATGTAAATATTCGAGACAATTCACGTCAAGACAATTCACTTCAAGTCCTTTAGCTTCATAGTGTTCCCATAACTCAAACAGTTATGCCACTAGCAATGCAAAGGTCATGAGCTCAATTCCCAAAGAATGCCATCACTTTGGACAGAAGCGTCTACTAAAACTGTAGAAACAGGATGGAGTTGGGTGAGGCACTGGAAGAGTGGAAAAAGAAGGAAAGGAAGAACGAAAAATATGACTACTTTAAATCCAGTAAGTCTGATTCAGTCACAGACAACTAATATTGTCAGGCTGACCATGGGAGATTCCAGCATTACCTAATGCAGACATGCACACTGGTTCACCAGACATAGGAAATGAAGGGTAAGACCAGTGGGCTTGTGAGTTATTAAGACAGTCATTCTCCAACATTCCCATCAGTCTATTTTAATGGATGCTTAATCAGTTTCCTTGTTAAAATAACAACCATGTGCAGGATAGAGCAAGCAAATGATGGGAAGAGAGAAAGAGAGTGAGAAACCGAGAACTAGATGGAACAGTATTCTGAATACACCAAGAAGAAAAGAACATGAGAGTCAGTAGGGACTTACCTATAAAGGGAATTGACGCGAGGGAATCATCCTCTATGGATAGCGGTGGTAGGTTACCGTTCGTACGCCGATGAGAAATAGCACTCTCCGCTTTGGCAGGGGGCTCCGTAGGATCAGAGGTAAAGAGTAGAGGGTCACTGGAGTCAAGTGCTATGCCGTAATGTGGATGTCGTAGGGCATTCGCACCCCTTCGGCCGGTGGGTGGTTTCTGCCTCAGAACCACTTCCTGTGTCTGGGCTTCACCTGTTGCTTCCCCTGCCCCTCTGTCGTGATTAGTGGGTCGGTAAGTTCTGTCTTGTCCTTCAAGGGGTGTGGGAATAGCAGTTGTAGAGGAGGTGGTTGGTGGAACTGGGGAAGGAGAGGCAGAGGGTGGAAGCCCCTCTGGAGGACTGGTTTTGAGTGTTGGGGTCCAGAGGTGTGGACCTGTGTAAGAGGGGTCTCTGAAAGACTGGGCTTGCTGCAAGATACGTCCGGTCTTCCGGTTGAAAGAGGGGCTGTAGCTACGATAGCCGATCGTCTCCTCATCTAGACTCTGGCAAGAAGGCAAACGTCTTGCCTGTGGAGCTGCCTGCTGTGGTTGCGGAGTCTGAGATGAGTGTTGGTGCGCTGCGTGTGAGAGGTTTTGATGCTGAGGTGTGTGTTGGTGGTGGTGCTGCTGGATTTGGTGGTGTGACTCACAATGTCCGCCACGTCTCTGATAGCTTTCAGTCCTGTTTGGAGGCTGCTGGACCCAAGTAGATCTTTCGAGTCGTGGTGAGAGTATCCCCACAGCTCTGTCGAGAGTTTCCAGTGAACGTCCCGAATGTCCGTACCGGCTTACGAGAAGGTTTTCGGAGGACTTTCGCCCATAGGCCACTGCGGATGGGTGCTGTCCATAAGCATGTTCACCCCGCCAGTCTCCGTGGTTCCAGTGGGGATCGGCGTACGCTGCCGAGCTCTGCTGAAGCAGCAACAATGTGTCTTGCGATGCACTGTGGGGAAAACCTGCTTGCTGCGAACGCCTGGCCTTTCCAAGCTCACCTAGACGATCCTGTGAGAAACTCCTGTGGCGTGGATGCATGGAGCGAGAATTTGATCGCTCTTGTTTCCGTTCCCGGCCTGGTACCTGGTTGTAGTACCAGTCGGAAAGGGCTTGTTGGGTGCATTCGCTGCGGCTGGATGGGGGTGTTGATGCTGACTGAGAAGGGCTGGCCCAAGGTGGGCTTTCCTTGCGGCCTCCGATGTGCCCCACGTTGTGGTTGGCGAGATGAGCATGATGCAATGGGCTCATCATCCCTCCCGAAGAGGAAGAGGATGAATATGAGCATCCTCTCATTTGTCCGGTTGCCTGCTGTCCCCTGTCAGTCATTCCATACTGGATCTCCTCAGTTCGGTGTGCAGGGCTACTGTGACCAACACCTCCTGGCTCACAGCTTCTGCCCTCGGCTGCCCAGACGGCATTGGAAGCTACTGTCCGGTTGTCAAGGGGCGGAGAGGGACCAGACGAGGAGCCGGGCCAGCGGCTCCAGTTGTCCAGCTGGTTTTGCCCCATGTGTGAAGAAGCTGGAGCAGGGCTGGGGGGGTACCCCGCAGGAGGCTGGGTATTTGTACGTGGAGGGTAGAGGACAGGAGGTGGTGGAGGAAGATTCTGGGCCTTTCCTGTATATGGATTGTTCCCTCTTAGGTAGGCATCATGGGAATATGCCTGAAAGAGAGAAATACAACTGTTTAATTCTAAAGGAACATAAAGGGGTGACATAAGTTCAAGAGAGTGAGAAAGGCATCAAGGAACGGATGTGAAAAGTTCATAGAAAAAATAGGTAAGAGAGATGACATTACTATTACATACTGACCATGAGACACTATTACTATACTGATCCTGTGATTGTGTCATAATACTGAGTTTCAGTGTAGTACTAGCTTATTAAATTTTTCAAACACCAAAACTGGCTTATCTAAAGATGTCTGGCGATAAGACAAAAGCTGATGATTTCTAATAATTTTCTAAAATGATCTAAAAATCATCAGGAAAAAAAATAAATAATTGAGAAATTTATGAGAGATTCACCACAACACCACAATGTAAAAAATATTTTTTCCAGTAAAAAAAAAAAAAAAAAACTTGAGACAATTTTATTTACACAAATTATGTTTCTAATTTATTTAAAGAGATTAAATTATTTTTTTAAAGAATTTATTTAGTTTTAACATTAAATCTCTCTGAATATATTATACATATATGAGATATTTAGATTTATGGTTAAAGCAAGAAAAATATATAAGAAAAGGATAAGGATAGGATAAGAGAAATTTAAAACTTAATTCACGTGTTATTATAAAAAAAGGTAAAACCACCTTCTAAATTAAATTTATTTTGTTTTAAGGATGTTGAAATAGAAATATGACTAAAATATTGATTTCAAAAATTATTTTTGTAGTATAATGTTACAAACGAGTAGACATCGACTCCAAAACCTCAACAACTTGCACAACCCATGCAGTGACTACTCTGTAACTGTAGAGAGGATGTCAAGCTGACCAGAAGCACCAGCCCTCCATCAACACTAACCTCAAAACACACTGACATGTGCTACATTAAGAATTTATTAACAAAACAGAGACATGGCTGGCTGACGAAAACGCTGTCCGGCTCCAGACAAGCAAATTGACTAACATAGCATAGTACATGCAGTCTGCTAATACATGCAAATGCAACCAACACAGAAAACCGAAACTCACTAATAGAGAGAAACATTCCCTAAAGCTCCAATTTGTCGAACGTCTCTCGTTTTCTTTATTGTGTCCTCTTTAACAGCTTAAATTTACCTCTTATGTCCTGATTCATGCTTTTTCAAGTTCATGTTTCGTTGTCACGTCCCTCTGTTATTCTCTGTATTTCTTTTTCTCTTTCTGTCTATGGTGAGCCCTACCCAGCCCAATGCTCTTGAACTCCCTCCTTTCTCTCTCCCTCTCTCTCTCTCTCTCTCGTTGTCTCTCCACCCTGTGGGAGTGTGGGAGGGGCTACATAACTGATGATGTCATCTCTGGAATGCAGCTGATGCGGGTGTAAGGAGGGGTGTGTAGAGAGAGGAGTAAGAAAGAGTGGGGTCTCTTGGGAGGCTATATGGGTAATTCGCTTAGTATGAGTGCCCTAGTACAGAGATTCATTCAAGTGTGTATAAAGCATGTGTCTGTATGTGCCACACAAGTGCATAAGGGTTTCCCTTGGCCTTTAGTGTGTTGCATGTCCGATCATGTGGGCAACTGGGTAATTTGTGCACTGAAGAAAATATGCGAGTGGGAATGTTTATGCACTGTGTGAAAGAATACATGTGTTTGTGAGTATTTGTGTGGTAATCATATGGCCATCTGCATGCTTACGACTTGACTGATTCTTGATTTCTTGCTTGGAAATGCTTCAAAGACACTGCTGAAGCAACCTACTGACTCACATATTGCTTTATAATGAACACTGAAAAATATTAGAGTTGTCAAACCTCAGTTTCTGTGTCTAAGTGTGTCTAAGTTCAAAGTGTGAGAAATATGTACACACCTATGAGGGTGTATGTGGGTTTACTAGCTTTACTTTGGATGACAAATATTTTAATTATAAATTAAAATAAATTAAACACATTTAAAATTAAAACAAAAATAAAAATAAACCTAAATCATGAATCATTCTTTCCAAAACAAGTCCTACTGGAAATCAAGACAAAAGATTAAGAATGTTATGTAATTGCTTTGTTTTCCTTTAAGGTTTGGGTTAGTCTGGAGTAGCGTTAATTTCAGTAACAAAAACTATGACAAAAAAAATACAAGCTGACAACCTGTTTTTTTATGACTAACACAAGACAACACTGGCATCATTTAAAACTAACTGTATAAACAGGAAATTTTGTTGACAAAAAATTCGACTAAAATGTAGTTAAAAAAATAAAAACACTCTATATCCTAAATGTCTTAACATTTTTATTTTCTTCAACAAAAAAAAAAGAGGAGAAAAAAATATGGACATCCACAAACTTTCATGCTTGGGGTTGCCAGATGTCAAGAGTTTAAATCCCCCTATGAGATATTCTCTTAAAAGGACACATTTTCTTCACTGTGTTTTATTTTACCTTCGCAGCCATTCACACAAGCTCTCTCTTACACTATGGAAAAAGCGCTGATGAGCTGAAAACATCAACAAACATATAAATTGGAGTTTAGCAATCTCCATTGAGATATTCTGAAATGAAAGAGTAATGGAGCCAGTCTGTGATCCCTCACACAGTTGTTCCAGCTAATAAACTTATAAATTCAAAAATGGATCTCGACTATATTTTTAGCGATTCGGTTGTTAAATAAATGCACATATGCAAACTCTGTGCACCAATACAAAGTCTTTCTTGTTGTTTTAATAGAAAGATATGAATATAATTTGAAATTATTGTAATTAATATTAGGAATATCACTGTTTTAGCTTTTGAGATAAACGTTTGTTCTTTTTTTATGATCATATAAAAAAATAAGGAAACTACATGAGGTAAAATGTGACCCTGCCTGGACCACAGAACCAGTCATAAGGGTCAATTTTATGAAATTGAGATTTATACATCACCTGAAAGCTTGATGTATGGTTTGTAGGATAGGACAATATTTGGCCGAGATACAACTATTTGAAAATCTGGAATCTGAGGGTGCAAAAACATCGAAATATTGAGAAAATCGCCTTTAAAGGGGTCATATAATGCGATTTCAAGTTTTCCTTTCTCTTTGGAGTGTTACAAGCTGATTGTGCATAGATAAGATCCCTGAAGTTGCAAAGACTTAAGTCTCAAAACCAAAGAGATATTCTTTATCAAAGTTAAGACTCTGCCACGCCCCCCTAAAACGGCTCGTTCTAACAGGCCCCCACATATCTACCTCACTATGTGAATATATTCGCATAATGCCGCCCAAATGTTCACGCAAAGAAAGAAGGCGTGGTTTCAGTAACCGCAGTTAGTGTTGAAGCAAGCCATGTCAGAGAGACGCTGTGTGTTTCTAGGCGAAAGCAAAAGCACTTTATTTGGCCTTCCGGAAGTAGATGCATTTAGGAATCTGTAAGATTACTTACAACAGAACAGCAATGCATTTTATGGATGACCGTTTCGTGAACCTAGGAGAGGAGGTAATTCTGACTTTGCTATGACAATCTGGCGCTTCTGAATCAGCTACTGTTTTGTTATTAGTTCAAGTAATTGCTATTGACTGTTCAAATGTGGAGTTTTGCGCATAGAGTGTGTGTGTGTGCATGTGTGAGAGACTCTCATTATAATATTACCGCCCCTTAATCTGTAAGTTTACACCCACGGCACCATTATTGTGTTTTCGCAAGTGACAACGGTTTACCAGCTCTAATGCCATGGCAAAAGTTTGAGCAAAACATGCTAACTGTTCGATTTTTGGCTGCACAGACGAGCACAGAACACTGATTAGAGTCCCAGCCTCAGAGGAGACAAGCAGTGGATTTATTGATTTATTTAATGTATATTGCTGCAGCCACACAGATCTAAAATAAACATGCTATTTATTTCCCAGCTGTTTACCTTCGCAGACATAACCGACTGTTTTTTGTAACTCATGTGTGTTTTTAACGTAAACCGGTGTGTGAATGAGAACTTATTTTAGTACTCACATGCTGTGTGGTGGCCGCTTTCTGTCCATGTGCTTCGGGTGTGTGCTCTCAGAAAACCTTATATTATAAGTTTAAACTAATATGGTTTAAAACGCATGATTTCAGAGCGATAAACATGATAATCAGAACCAAAACAGATGTTTTTTTTAGCAGGTACAAGCTGTAAAGGCGCAGCTCTATTCTGGAAAAGGGGGCGGGGAGCAGCAGCTCATTTGCATTTAAAGAGACAGGCATTTGGCTTCCACTCAAAATAGGCATTTTGAAAATGATATAATAAATGATCTGTGGAGTATTTTGAGCTGAAACCTCACAGACACATTCTGGGGACACCAGAGACTTATATTACATATTGTAAAAAGGGGCATAATATGGCTCCTTTTTTTGCTCCAGGGTCACAAATAAACCATGTGCATGAGTTGACACTCTTGATTTGTGCTCATTGGTAAAAGTGAAATAATTCTGATGAAATTATGACACCAGTCATGATCAGTAATAGTGACTGTAACTTAATTATGATTATCAGTTTAACCATTATGCAGTATGACTAAAATGTGACTGTTTTAATTGGCTAAAACTTTTAGTCGACTAAAACTTGACTAAACAAAAAACAGGACAGGTTGAATAGATATGATAAAAATTAAAAAGGACACTTTACACAGGACTATGACTAAATAAAAAAACAGCTGACTTTATTGAAAAATAAAAAAGTGACTGTAACTTAATTATGATTATCAGTTTAACCATTATGCAGTATGACTAAAATGTGACTGTTTTAATTGGCTAAAACTTTTAGTCGACTAAAACTTGACTAAACAAAAAACAGGACAGGTTGAATAGATATGATAAAAATTAAAAAGGACACTTTACACAGGACTATGACTAAGACTAAATAAAAAAACAGCTGACTTTATTGAAAAATAAAAATAAAATAAAATCAAATAATGACGTGCACTTCTTAAGACAACCAGGTAAATGTGTAGGTATGAGTGGGTGTCTGAGACAGAAAGAGTGACAAAGTGTGGCAAAAACGCTGAAACGTACACTTACCAGCTGCAGCACGTCCTCATCCTTTGGCATGATGGAGAGCTCCAGTACACTCTCACTGCAAAGAGAAGACAAAGATACCCAGAGAGCATGAGATTCAACAGGAGTATCTACAGTTCATAGGACTTACAGTGACAATGGAACAAACTCTCCATTAAAGGTTTTGGGTTGAGCACAAAGACAACCTTTACACTGAGGTCAGTAGTAACCTTTTTAAGTAATGCACATAATCGTCCACTGCCTGAGGTCATTCTGTTCCGTAAAACATATGTCACAAATTCCATGTGAACAAGACTCATGTGAAAATGTTTAGTTAGGTTCTGCTCCTTCAACTCTTAACTCAACAATCCAAACAATGTTGTAGATCAAGACATCCTGATATGCATTTACTTCCCAGGATAGAGTTGGAGCTGTAGAAGACCTCATTTGAATCAGATCATGCAACAAAGTGCTTTTGAATAGATGCTGTTTGACTTGAGAAAGCTCACCTGTTCTGAATCAGTGCGATGACCTGCGAGTATGTCTTGCCCAGCACACTCTCTCCATTCACTTTAACCAGCCTGTCTCCTGCAAATACACACACAAAATAACACACTTATTGTACATGACAAAAATTTAGAGCAGGGTTTCCCAACCTTTTTTGTCTAATGTGCACAGCCCCGTATCAATAAGACTCAAGTAGCCCTTACAAACCAGAAATGTGTTCCTATAACTGATATTATACTGGAAGTCATTTTGCAGAAACATTAATATTATTAATCACTTATTACACTGGAAGTCAATACTATTCACAAATTAGCATATACATTACCATTTAAACATTTGGGTCAGCAAGTTTTAATTTTTTTTCAAGAAATTAATACTTATTCAGCAAGGATGCAATAAATTGATCAAAACTAACAGTAAAGCCATTAATGTGTATGTAGTGTACTATTTATCAAACAATCCTGAAAAAAAAAATGTATCATGATTTCGAAAAGTACAGCATAACTGTTTCTAACATTGATAATAACAATACATGTTTCTTGAGCAGAAAATCAGCATACTAGAATGATTTCTGAAAGATAATGTTAGAGGTCTGCGGGACCCGACCAGATTTTGTGCACCGCGGGATTAAATTCCAGAATAAAACGTGGTAGCGGTCGGTAACTCGTGTAATTTGAATGCGAGCGGGAGGTCTAACAATATCCCGTTCCCGACGTCCATTTAGAACAGCATATCTGCGCTTTATTCTTATTGACCATCGTTACAGCTTGTGCTCAGGGCTGTTATGCACGCGCTGCACACATGCTTTAAACGTCACGCATGTTATTTGCGTGGTCTGTGCACAGCATGTGCATAACGATGCTCAGAGCAGGCTGTACCGGGGGTAAATATACGGTCCTCAGACAGAATAGGCAGGTTGTCGATGAGTGACAGAGCAGAATAAGGATGGAGGAAAGTGTGGATGCGCTGTCCTTGAAGGACGTTCAGCTCGGTTTTGTTTATATTTTGCTTAGCCTATAATTTTAAATGAAAGATGTCGTATTTATTTATTTTTCTCTGCGACACTTTTCCTACTGTGTTAACGTCAAAATACTAAATTCGTTTTACATTTTTCTAAGACGAATAAAAATAGCTAATAAGCTATTTTTGTAGCTACAACCTACTTTTTTTCTCTCTGCGACACTTTTTCCCTATTGTGTTGTCAATGTTAAACGAATTGTATCCTGACAAAACGAATAAAAAATATAAGAAATTCAATTTTTGTACAACATTTTTATTTTCTCTGACACTTTTTTTCCCTACTGTGTTGCATAAAATATTAAACGGATTTTGTGTCTTAAGATAATTCATATAAATTCAAGTCAAAGTCAATAAATTCAAGTCTCTTGACAAGACAAATAAAATAACATTCAATTTTGTGCAGACTACACTTTTATTTGTCAGCCCATCTCTCTTTCTTTCAGTAGCGGAAGTTTAAATGTTAGATTCTGGAAAAGAGATCTAAATTCAGCAGTAACGGTCGGGTCAGGAAGAAAATTATTCTAAGCTGACAGCGGGTGAACAAAGAGTGAATATATAGCGGGTGCGGAATAGAACCATGATATTAACGTCTAAAAAAACCTCTAGATCACGTGACACTGAAGACTGGAGTAATGATGCTTAAAATTCAGCTTTGCCATTACAGGAATAAATTACAACTCAAAATATCTTAATGCAGAAAACAATTATTTTAAATTGTAATAATATTTCACTATTATACTATTTATATGGTATTTTTGAAGCCTTAGTGAGCAATAAGAGACTTGTTTCAAAAGCATTAAAAAAATCTTACCAACCCCAAACTTTTGAACAGTAGTGTACTTGTTGCTATTAGTATCATTCACACAAATGTACAAAACTTATATTAAACACTATATATTACATAATATTACACAATTACATATTTTTCCATTAAGCATTAATTTCACAACAGGGTTTCGTGTTTTTAACATTCTTTACATAGTGTGAGTAAGCGAGCATGTGCACTCTGTTCAAATAATAAAGATTAATTCAACTCATTCACTCTGTTTTCCTTAGATCTCTGGTGTGTTTTGGGTTCATGTCAGGGTTAGGTTATGGGATCATCTCCACCAGCGGCGGTTTGTCAGAGGAGTCAATGAAGGCTGAACCTTCTATCCAGTCATAACCAATCATGTTAAAATACATACATCAGAGGTAGTGCATGATCTGATCATGATCATGATCTGTTGCACCGGGTTCCATGGAAAACTCTTATTAAAACTATTATTAAAAGACTATTTCCACAGAATTGGAGCACTCATCATGTTTGTTTATGAAATATTATCCGATTATGCTGTCAGCTACTCTCAGCTCCATGTAACAAATTTTATACATTCTATTGACTTTACATCAAGATGATCACATAAAATACCAAAAGAGTCTTTGATATTCCTATTTAATGTGTCTTAAATTCTCAAGGCTCTTTTAATCATATGTGTATGGTAGCATAGTTACTGGCAACAAATATGGTAAATATACTACAATCCTGTATTGTATCGTACACGTTAAGGAAAGAAGGTAAGGAGAACATGCCAAACATGCCCTCATTGAACTCAACTACTTCTTCCTGACCAGGAAGCAGCCATGTTTCACACACACACACACACACACACACACAAAGCAAGAGATAATGAGTCACCTTCTGTCACGCTGAAAGTGATGAGTATGAATAACAAACCATAATTCACCAAATAGATATACTGCTCCGTATCAGTTTCTCTCTCAGGGTCAGATTTATTCCATTCATAGAAATCAACAGAAGAAAGACTGAATGCAGTGAGGGCACAGTGGACCGTCCATGGTCAGTCAGGTGACATGATTAGTCACAGGAAGCATGACACATCAGCACTTTAAATATGTCTTAGTACAGAGACACGTTCCTGTAAATCTGTGACAGGCTCTAAAGAAGAAACAGACTACTATTGAGTTAAGCAAGTCATAACAAGAGATCAAATCAAATGTTTTTGTCTCGTCGCTCCGGCCGGACATGCCATCACAGTATGGTGAGGGGCGTAACATTTCCGTCTCACGCTTGAGGTATTCGGCCAATCACAACGCACTGGATAGCTGGCCAATCACAGCACACCTCGCTTTTCAGAACGATGAGCTTTGTAAAAATCGACGCGTTTCAAAGAGGCGGGGCATAGAGGAGAAACAATAATGTACAGTATGTGGAAAATAATGTGTTTTTTTAACTTTAAGCCGCATAAACACATTTCATTACACCAAATACACAAAATAATGTTCTTTTTAGCAGCATCATATGACCCCTTTAATGCACAGAAAATGTCAACAACAGTGACTGTTGTTTTCACAAACAAAAACACAAATTCGGTCCGATTATCATATGCAATTTGTCAATTCAGACCAATGCATAAAAAGCTGCAGATGGGATGAATGACAATGAAAATCCACTCTCTGACAGTAGGTGGCGCTTATAGAAAAGCAGCATTACCCCAGTATACAAAGCACTACACAACTTTCAATTTCATCATTTGTCATGGAGAAGAAATGTTTTCAAACAGCCGTTCAGATTTTTGTATTTGCACGGTGTTCCTCAAACAACACTAAATACAAGAATAAAGAGACAAGAGACCTGGTTCCGGATTCTTTCTCTGATATATACTGTATTACTACTACAATTGTAATGCTATTTTGTATAATACTACTTATTATAATACTATTTCGTAATAACAACAGTTTGAGAGTGACACCAAGCCATATACTTATATGGGCATGGGACCAAAAATGCTAATCTCATTGTTTGGCTGGTTTTCTTTGCAGTGTGATGGAAATGAGAAGCTCTCTTCTGTCAGATTGAGGCATGTAAATGTCTGTATCAGTCTGAACAGAAATATTAACAGCCATTCATTCAAACTAAAATTTATTGCACCAAACATTTAGTCTGATGCCATGTAGTTTCTATGAACATATCATCACACTCTTTTACCTGTACACAAGCCAGCCTGGTGGGCGGGGCCTTTCTCCCTCACATTCTTAACGAAGATGGTGTCCATGGGCTCCAGACGACTCCGATGGAGCCCTGCATCAAACACACACAAAATATACTTCATAGTTTGTACAGAAGGGGAAAAACTGAAATTAAATACTGAAAATCGAGGATTCAAAATCTAATTCAAACTTGCATATAATCAAAAATAATATATGAAATATTTAAAGTTCTTCACTAATTTCTAGGTCACTAATCATATAATATGTCAGATGTTCTTCCTCCACTGAAGCTCAATATGCTCTTTGGATCATTTCAAGTCATGCTGGAGATCAAATGCTTTAAAAAAATGTTTTTTATTAAAACTGTCCATTATTCATCAGGCTCAAATCAAAACAGAAAAAACTAAAATACAAATCATGAGGTTGGAAACAAACATGTGCTGCTGTCATTAAAGCAAACATGGAATACTGCATAATAAGACAGTTTGACATTCATGTTGATATTTAAAAATGCTGATTTATCATTTTAGTATTTGTAATGAAAAAATAATCTGTTTTAAATTACAAACATTCAAAATCGAATCGTTTCACTGGTGGACTTTTGGACCTCACTGTACAGACACACAAACGCACACATTCACAGATGTTTAGGCTGGCACTGTGGAATGTGTTTTGCTCATACTGATGCCAGTGTCTCATGATGGCATGATAAGATGAGGACAGATGGTAACAGTCAACAAACAGGTTGAGGTAGTAACGCATAAACTGATCTGGGAACTGTGGGCCTTTAGTGTAGCATCAGTACTGGTCTTATATCATCAGATGATCTGTCGCAAGCGGCTTTCATTCTCAGCTCTTACACAAATCTCTATGATCTGAAGCTACAGTGTGTGTGGACTGTGTGTAGATGCGCGTGTTTGCTTGTGCATCTCTGTATCAGTCATTGGATTTTACTTGCATTGTAATTGCCTGGGATCCAGTGGTATGTCATTATGACAATATGTTAAGCACAATAAGACATTAGGACTCAACTATATACACAAGTACCGTGACATGATCTTTTTTTTTTTTGATATGGAAATAAGGAAACATTTTCATATGTCAGAACTTGCTAATTATATGGCACATATCTCATATCAATCATGCTCCTTCCTGTAATCCTGCTTAAACTGGACTGATTTGAATGCAGATGGACTCCCTGTTTGTGCAAGAATGGAAACTTGCACTAGGAGGCGCCATGCAACAAACATCTGTTTCCCTGATCTTGACATTGCTTCTGCCACTAATTCAGCTCAGATCAGTGACTGGTGATAATGTAAGTGATAATGTAAGCAAGAGGAAGAAACACAAGTCATATGAAGTTTAGTCAACGAGTGGCAAAACATTCTCAAATTATAAGAATTTAGCTTTAATGACTGCAATTCACATGATGTGTGATCATAAAAGGCATATAAAAGTTACACTCACCCTTTCCATTCCCATTCTCTTCATCCTAACAGGAAACAATAAGAAAACAGTTAGATCATAGCAAAATTACTACATGGCCTTAAACGTAATGGTTTAGTAATTTACAAGATACACGAGTGAGTTATTATCATCTTTAATATACTGTACTCCACTAATCGTATAATAGAAGTGACAGTGGAGTCTTGGAGTATTAAAAAAATTATGCTCATCAAGCCTATTAAAGTTATTGTTTCATTTTACAGTTTTGTCATTTTTAGTCACGCTTATATCACTTTTAAAAACTATGACTTTCTTTCTACTATGAAACAAAAAGACATTTTGAATAATCATGCTAGTCATTCATTTCTATGCACTTACAATAATGAGGACTGAGATTTTAAACCTTCAAAATGGACATAAGCTATTAAACAAGCTATTATTATTATTAATATTTATTTTGTATTATTAAATAGTAATGTTTTATATAATAATAATGTTATATATATATAATATATGACGTATAATATGTATATATAAATATATTATTATTATTATTATTATTATTATTATACACCTCATATTTATAGTTTTACGCTGCTTATTTGTCATTGAAAAGAGTGGCCAAGATTTGAAGCATTCTAAAATATGCAAAACATGAGAAGAAAGTTTGGAACAATATTAGGGTGAGTAAATGACGGTGGTTTTCTTTTTTTTTGGGTGAATTATACCTTTTATGTCTTTGGTGTCCAACATGAATTAAGTCGATAGTTAACCTCAGAGTTATGCATCATATTAGGCACCAACAAAAAACAAAAACAGGAAATAACTTTTTATTTTTATTTTTTTATAACAGTTCTCAATAAATTGGTTTGATCTCTATCATGTAACTGATATCGACACTGAATTTGTCATCAGCACTGGGAAAAATGGAGCACTTTAGCAGTGAATGTGCTGCTTTTAGCCACAAACACAAACACACCTCCGCAAGAACAAGAGCCGCAACAACATTAATCTTTCCATCGGTGCAGGAAATTACACAGTCTTTATAATATTCACTCTGCATCTTTATTTATAACAGACAAAGTTTAGATAACCCATGCACAGCTTTCACAAAATAACCAGACTGCAAACCAGAGGCTCAAATCACACACACACGCACAACGCTGATCAGGCAGTTTAAAGTGGGCAGCCCAATGTTTAGTCTGCGCTGACTGGGCTCATTCCTAACAAACTCACACAATACGGAGGCTTTGCCTCAGACAGACAGAGGGGCAAACAGATGGGTAGAGAGTGATGGACAGTGACCACAACTTTAAGATTTATAATCAACATCCAACCCACAGATCAAAATGAAAGTCCACGTGTGCATTGACTTGGAGCTGGTGGGGTGACAGATGGAGAGTGCCACACAGTCATGTGACCACGTGGACACTGGGAACAGTGAATGGACCAGAACACATGATTCCAGCAGCCCTGGTACAGCCCGGACCAGCCCAGAGCGCGTGTGGTACCAGTCAAACACAAAATAGGCCCTTTGAGTAGGAAAGCAAACAGCAGCTTCTCAGAGAAGAGATGCCATATCCAATCATAATGGGGCTTTGTTTCTCCAACATCATGTACACACACACACACACCGTTTAAACTTCTGTAGCCCATTCTAAATAAAATACACCACCGGGGTTGGCAAGATTTTTTTATTTTTTGAAGTCTCTTATTCTCACTGAAACTGCATTTATTTGATCAAAAATACAGTAAAACGGTAATATTGTGAATTATTATTATTACAGGTTAAAATCTCTGTTTTCTATTTGAATATATTTTAAAATGTAATTTATTCCTGTAATGGCAATGTTTAATTTTTTAGCATCTTTTCTCCAGTCTTCAGTGTCACATGACCCTTCAGAAATCATTCTAATATACTGATTTGCTGCTCTAGAAACATTTCTTATCAATGTTGAAATATTCTTTAGGACTCTTTGATGAATAAAAAGTTCAAAAGAACAACATTTGAACAAGAAATGTAACATTTGTAACATTATAAATGTTTTTACCATCATTTTGAACAATTTTGTGTCCTTGCTCAATTGAAACATCTCACTGACCCCAAGCATTCAAATGGTAGTGTATGTCCCATTTATAATGTATATAACTGATAAAGATACTTTGTCTCATGCTTTCAATAGGCCTACATTTCTATATTTAATAAGACACTTAAAAGTGCACTGAAAAAAAATGTTCTGTGCAGCAACAATGTAAATTGGTTTTATAGAAGTAAAAAATGTTGTCATACTAAATATGACTGAATCAAGTTGACCACATTAGATAACATCAACAAAAATAATTAAGTGTCAGATCAGGTAAAATGCTCTTTAAAAAAAAATGTAAAAAGTAAGTTAACTGCATATATCCACATTTAACATGGTGAACAGAACAAACAGATGTCAGACATGATTAGATATCTCACAGCTTTCCTTATATAAGCCCTTGATATTTTCGCTCTAATTATTATGTGCATTTGCAGAACACAATTCATCTCTCCTGAACTGTTTATTTGGTCTTTCCCTCCTCTTATCTTTAGAAAAAGGAGCTAAAGGAAAAATGATTCCACTCTGGCTCTCTGTGAGGTGAAGTTCTCGGTGGACCAACTATTGCTTGTATGGCCTAGACCAGTGATGGGCAAACTTGGTCCTTCCAGGCCACTTTCCTGCAGAGAATTGATCCAACCCTGATATGACTCACCTGCCTGTAGCCTTCTAGTAGTCTTGAAGACAATGATTAGCTGGTTCAGGTGTATTTGATTAGGGTTGGAGCTAAACTCTGAAGGAAAGTGGCCTGGAAGGACCAAGTTTGCCCACCCCTGGCCTAGACCCTTAAAACAAAAGGCATTTTAGAGTCTGATGCCATAAATGAGTTCCAAAAAACTGCTCCAGTTTTTTAAGAATATTTTTGAGCCCTAATATCATGCAAAAGGCTCTTCATCACAAAGTGGTTATTTTTACAGATAAAAGTCCTTGAAGGCCTAATGCACAGGCCTAGAGCACAACTTACTCTTTGTAGTTGAGAGACAGGGATGTTTTATTTCAGCTGTCAATTGACTAAGTCAGGGCTGTCCACATTTTGTAGTCTGATTTTGTGATAGTTGGCAGAAATCCTCACCTTGAGATTGGTGTGCAGGGCGGACTCTGGCGGGTAAACGATGAAGTGACGTAGTGTGAAGCCAAAGCCCTGAGAGTTCTTATGGAGCACCAGTGTACGTGGACCCTGCCAGGACACACCCAACCCATCTGCCCCGCTCCTGACAGCCGGCCGAGGGTTCTCACTGGATGAAGAGATCCCATCTCTCCGCCCCTTTGTCTGGAGGAACCAGAGAGAGATAGCGGTAATTAGACATTCACCATTCATTCAGTCACTCATTTAGTCCAAAGCTATTATTCCAATGGGATAACATGTCACACAGAACACTGTATCTAATGCAAATGAAATGCATCGGTGTTGACAAATAAGTCACATTTAATGTGATAATTGGAGAATGCTCTAGGCAGATAATTGCTAGAAATAACACCCTGTTGTTCCAAATGACCATCCCAACTGTTTTGGATATGTCAGTCTACTTACGCCACCTGTGCAAACAAGACGTGGGCATGTGAGGAAAAGTAACTGAAAGGGGGAGGGAACGGGAAACATCTCTCCACATTTGGGAGCCATGAAGTCATTCTGATGATGTCAACATTCTCTAAGGAATTCTTAGAGGCCACTAACAGAAACGTTACTTAGTAGATTAGTAGCAATAAAGGCCAGGGATCGCTACCAAAAAAAAAGCATAAAAAAAGAATAAATAAAATAAAATGATTTTCCATTTAATCTATATTTTATTAGCTTTGGTTCTCCAAACACATCAGTTCACTAAAGAGTTCCTTTGACGCCTGAGTATTGGGACAAAACAGGCCGCAGACGTGTAGTGGTGTTTTATTTGAAAGGTGACATCATCATTCCCCTCATTTTGCAAGAAAATACCTCTTTTATCTTCAATCTAAAATCAACAACTTCACCAGCCCTGTGGTTTCACTATAACAGGAAGTCCAGTTAGGGCAGGAAGTTCCCTAAGAATGGTGCCAAAAACAAGGGGATTTTTTTCTTTTTATTTGGCAACTCATGTTATATAAAGCAGACATTTACTTCTCAAATGTCTCCTCTTCACCCCGTTACTCCTCACATCTCTCTGCACTCAGCAGAAGTCATACTCTATAATCCAGTGGTCCGGACTCTGACCGCAGCCTCACCCCCTCTCTGCTTCTCACTCTATTTCGGTCTCACACGCTGTTTTCATTTGGCTGTGCTTATGTCTGAACCTTCTCTCTTTCACTTGCATTCTTACCAACTCTTACCAACTCACACACATATAGACAAACGGTAATTCTCCTTTTAAACAGCTCCGTATATTGTGTGGAATGATGTAATGTTTTTATTCAATTTCCTTTTCTTCTGTTAAAGGGATAGCTCACCTAAAAATGGACACTCTACAGTCATTTACTCACCCTCATGTCTTTCAAAAGCTGTATGGCTCTCTTTCTTCCGTAAAACAAAAAAGGAAATATAAGCCAGAATGTCCAAGCTTCTCTTTTCCATACAATAAAAAGGAGAGTGACAAGATTTTCAGTGGATCCCAAACTTAATTTGAATCCGTTTCACTGAATGACCTTTGAAAATAGTTCACATGCCATTTGGACTACTTTTACGATGCTTTTATTGTACTTTTTCGGTATTTTTAGAGCTTGACAGTCCCTGGTCCCTAGCCACATTCATTACATGGAGAAAAGCAGCAGTTTAACATTCTGTTTATGAACATTCGGAATTTCTACTTCAGTTTTATGGAAGAAAGTTATACAGGTTTTGGAACAACACTTTATTGAGTGAATTATCCCTGTGAGTATTTTTAAATAGTCAATAGACTAAATTTGCAGTGATTTTTGGGAAAATCTGTGGAATGGATCACATTAACTAGAGCTGAGGTGGCTGAAAAAATAGCTAAAATATGTAATAAACACAAGGATTTAAGGGTTTCTTTAAAATAAGATCAATTTACCTGAGAAGCTAATTTGCATAGATATTGCGAAGATATTAAGGCTTGTTTTCAGAGAATGTATCTTGTATTAAATTTCTTGTCTTTCTCCACTTAAATTCTTGTGAGCTTTCTGCAGAGTTCATGCGCGCGTGGGCCTGCTCAACGGATTAGACAGAGACAAAAGACACAATAAGGCTGTGTAAGTGACAGGATGAATGTACAGGGGCCTGTGTGAATTCCATAACGTTTACCGTGAAGCCAGGACATGTTCAGACAGAGACGGAGAGGCTAGCCTTAGAAAGAGAAAGAGAGGGAGAGCTCCATCTTCAACAGGCTCCAACACGCAGGTTTCGACCACAAGGTTCCTCCCAGCACTGAGAATACTAAACCCTGTTATTACCCCCAAAAAACACACAAGTGTACACATAAACACATGCTGGTCACCTTATGGTCCAGCAATGTCCATCCATTTAAAGCATTACACTTTTCCTTCCGTATGTATGTTTCTTCATCACTAACATTCTAATGGATTGCAAACGTGACTCTCCAAGGAAACCAAGCACTCAAACAAGTCATCTGTTTGACGTCAGAGAGACCTCCAAGAACACTTACTACATTCCCATTAGATTAAAAGCTTTTGAGAAGTTTACTGACATGTTGCAAGCCAGATGTCCATAGATCCAATGGTACACAATAATGTCCTTCATATCACATCTTAAAAAGAGAGAAAGGGTCTCATTTTCCAGCAAAAATGTGTGAACAATTGACATGAGAAGCTAAATTATTGAAAACATTAAGATTACTTTTCCGAGATTTTATCTTGAATTGTTTTTTTCATGCACTACTGTATTTCCTTGCGTTATGCACATATTTTCTCAAATAAATTTTAGTAAGAATCGAAACCAAATGATCTGTATATATATATATATATATATATATATATATATATATATAGTC
>NW_015505216.1:4472108-4483818 GCF_001515645.1 Sinocyclocheilus grahami | reverse complement strand
ACAATAATCGTGGAACACACAACACTAGTATACATTATTTATTTAAAACGCATACTTATTTACATTTCAAATTTGCACATATCATACCTGTACATACAAAATTGTCTATATTATATATTGTGTTTTTGCTCTTTTGTACATTGCCTATTTTTATATTATTCTTTTTATTATCTGTGTCCGGTCTTGTCACTGTCATTCTGTTACACTGAGGAGCTTCTGTCACTAAAACAAATTCCTCGTATGTGTAAACATACCTGGCAATAAAGCTCATTCTGATTCTGCTATAAAATTTATATACCATTATAGTTTTTTTTAATATTTTGAATTGGGTTTTATTTGCTATTTTTTATGTTTTTAGTTATCAGTTTAATTTCAATTGAAGTTTTTGTTTATATATATATTTATAAACAAAAACTTCAATTAAAATTAAACTGATAACTAAAAACATAAAAATCAAATCAAATTCAATATGTAAGGAATAATTGACTCCGGGCCGTTGAATTATTAGAAAAATAATGCACACCCGAGGTGGCGATGCGGCCACGACGCCTCGGGTGTGCATTATTTTTGTAATAATGCACCGGCCCGGAGTCAATTATTCCGATTATACTACAGTTACCACACCTCAAGACATCGATCAGATGAGATATTTAAAGGGATTCGTCCGGTTTTTGTACTTCAATCTCTATTGTGAGTAGGATTACTTCTTCCGCATCTCATCCAACGCCTCTTTTGCTGGTTCCAAAACGTAATTTTAAAGCTGTAATGGAGGCTTGAGCCGTTGATAGCATTCTAATGCAGTTATTAGAAAGAGAGCGAGAGAGACAGAGACACACAGAGAAAGAGAGAGAGAGAGAGCTTGTGTGAATTAGGCTACCTCAGTGCGTCCCTCAACAGTGTTCTGCAGCAGCATCTCTAAACCGCGCTGTTATTACCTCGCTAGTGAGAAATGTCATGTGTAGCCTTTAAGTTGCTACAGTATATCTGAAGGCTAACTGATCAAATCTTCAGGGCAGCGCTGACAACACCTTTTTGTGCAAACTGCGTGACCGTAGTGTGCGTGTGCGAGCCTGTGTGATTGCAGTAATTACTATGTGCTGTATAGCTACTGTATGCTAATCTCCGTTATTACAGTTAACTATGCGAAGTGATATGGAACTGTAATGCGGTCAAGAGAGCTGCCTGGAACTACGTTCGCCGTGCGTTTCCCTGAAAATAATTGCACGCCTCAGAACGTTCATCAGCCAATCAGATTCAAGCATTCAACGGCCCAGTAATATAAAAATATTCAGTAAATTTTTTTTTTCTGAAGAAACATCAAAAATATACGGATTAAAAAAATTTTTTTTTTTTTACATATTTGCATTTGTCTGTCTAACTATGCATCAGCCAAATTAATAAACGCAAATATCGTTGAAATCATAGTAGTGTTGGCGCTGATAGCCTAGTGGGCAGTGCACCGACATATAACGCTGTTGCGTTATGGGAGTCCCGATTTCGAATCCCAGCAAACTGTCAAAAAAAATAAATAAATAAATAAATAATCATAGTAGTGTTGTGCACTAGAAATACACCCTTATGACTTCTGCTAGTGTTGGGCGATATGGTAATTTTTCAAATCGTCATATCGCCAGTCCGTGAGATCGCCAATACACGATATTATCGTGCGTGTGTGCGTGGGTGGGGGCAAGAGAGAGACTGTACTTATCATAAGCTATTTCATAACTATGTGGTGTTTTAAATCACACACGCGTGCGAGAGAGGGAGCCTATGGATGCACCACGAATCTAAATAATATACTTTCAAACATACTGATAAACTAACATGTTAAATACAAAAATATTTAAAACAGCTATTTCATGTATATTCGGATACAACAGTCATACATCGTTATTAGGACCGCATGTCCTGTGACAAGTTTGCCGCATCAGAGCAAGAAAGTTGTCAGTCTGGTCTGCAAAATCAGGCAACGGTGAAAATCAAAAGTAGATTTATTTTAAAGACCAACAGTTTAACACTAAATATTGGACATAAACGAACACGTTAAATATAACGTATTTTAAAAGTTAAATTGCACGGATACATCAGTCATACAGCGCTCAGGACCGTGCGCCCCATGATGAGCCCGACACACCGCCACAGAAACAAGAATGAGATGCGTTCTAACATAACTGTGGCATTAAACTCAGTTAGTGAGGGCTCGGTTAAGATATTGCACATATATCGGCCGTTCAGATTACTTGTTAAAGTGCAATGAAATACCTTATATCATATATGATATGTGTCTGTGTTTGTGGTTGGAGACTCCTTCACCGGCTACAGGCTCCTCATTTGCACGCGCGTGCGTGTGTGTGTGTATGTGTGTGTGTGTGTGTGTGAAATACAGTGCTAAATAATATACTTTCAAACATACTGATAAACTAACATGTTAAATACAAAAATATTTAAAACAGCTATTTCATGTATATTCGGATACAACAGTCATACATCGTTATTAGGACCGCATGTCCTGTGACAAGTTTGCCGCATCAGAGCAAGAAAGTTGTCAGTCTGGTCTGCAAAATCAGGCAACGGTGAAAATCAAAAGTAGATTTATTTTAAAGACCAACAGTTTAACACTAAATATTGGACATAAACGAACACGTTAAATATAACGTATTTTAAAAGTTAAATTGCACGGATACATCAGTCATACAGCGCTCAGGACCGTGCGCCCCATGATGAGCCCGACACACCGCCACAGAAACAAGAATGAGATGCGTTCTAACATAACTGTGGCATTAAACTCAGTTAGTGAGGGCTCGGTTAAGATATTGCACATATATCGGCCGTTCAGATTACTTGTTAAAGTGCAATGAAATACCTTATATCATATATGATATGTGTCTGTGTTTGTGGTTGGAGACTCCTTCACCGGCTACAGGCTCCTCATTTGCACGCGCGTGCGTGCGCGTGTGTGTGTGTGTGTGTGTGTGTGTGTGTGTGTGTGTGTGTGTGAAATACAGTGCTGAATGAAAAAGCGGGGCAATTTGATAATAATAGCCGAATTATAATGGGCCGCCTAATAATAATAATAATTATTATTATTAATACATTAATAGGAGATTGAGTGTAATATCATCTTGACTACCGACAAAGACATCTGCTATCGTTGATATCTCTGACTACAGATATTTTTTTTTAAATATAACTTCTGCTTAACATCCTAAATTCATTCAGCCCAACAGTTGGGTTGAGGTCATAGTTTATAGCCAGCTGATGATGGGTTAACACACACCCGACACATTTTTCTTTGAGGGTGATGTGTTTCTGGTGTTGATTCAGGGTAATTTGGCAATAAATCAGGGAAAGAATTGGGAACTAAATGTGGACATTGACATAAGAATGTATATTGCTAAATGCCCTCAAAATGCCTCATTTGATGAGTGTTTTATTATGTCTCCAGTCCTCTAAGTTGGCAGGTTATGCTTACACACACTCACAGACAGTCGCCAGAAACAATACACTGCAAACAGCTGAGTGTGTGATCCTGCTGAAAAGTTGAGCGTAATTAATGTTGAGTATTTAATCCCTGACACCCTGCCCTATGACTGCAACACACACAACTGAGAAGAGGTGTGAGTATGCGTGTGTTTAAACCGGTCTGTCAGCTCTTTCAGTTCCGCTGGAACTCCGTTAAACAGGGTTTTCCACCTTCATAGCAATGTTTCAATCCAGGATAAAAAAAAAATAAACAGAACTGCAGGGAATATGAATGAATGTACTTGTATCCAGCAGAGTGACTTCAATATCAACATCATTTTAATATCAAATAGACATTGTTTATACTCTACATAATTGTAACCATATAATGACCATACAATGTACTAAATGGACATCTTCTGTGGTGCATATCATAGCATGACCTTTAGAATCAGTAATACTTATAGTTTTATAGCTTTATAGTTGTTGTTTTTTTAAAGATTTGTAATTAGCTTTTATTTTTACATCAGTTTTCAGTATTAGCTATTTTTATACATTTTCTTGTTTTTGTCATTTCTCTTAGTTTCTTAATTCTAAAGTTTTAATTTCTTTTTATTTCAGTTTTAGGTTTAGCATTTCATTTTAAACTTACTTCAACTTCAAATTATTTCAGTTAGCTGCCAAGGCAACATTTCAAATGAATAGTTTCATAAAACAACAGCTTTAGTTAACAGTATTCCTGCTTAAAATAAGCTAATTTTACAGTATTGGAGTGGCATGTCATAATGGCTAAAGATGTGAATTGGTGACTGAAAGGTTGTAGGTTCAAATGTGATACATGAGCTTCCACTGTTGTTCCCTCGAGCAAAATAGCATGACCTTTAGAATCAGTAATACTTATAGTTTTATAGCTTTATAGTTGTTGTTTTTTTTAAGATTTGTAATTAGCTTTTATTTTTACATCAGTTTTCAGTATTAGCTATTTTTATACATTTTCTTGTTTTTGTCATTTTTCTTAGTTTCTTAATTCTAAAGTTTTAATTTCTTTTTATTTCAGTTTTAGGTTTAGCATTTCATTTTAAACTTACTTCAACTTCAAATTATTTCAGTTAGCTGCCAAGGCAACATTTCAAATGAATAGTTTCATAAAACAACAGCTTTAGTTAACAGTATTCCTGCTTAAAATAAGCTAATTTTACAGTATTGGAGTGGCATGTCATAGTGGCTAAAGATGTGAATTGGTGACTGAAAGGTTGTAGGTTCAAATGTGATACATGAGCTTCCACTGTTGTTCCCTCGAGCAAGTCATCTAAACCTATGTTGATCAAGGGGGATTGTCCTTAAGCATACAATAAGTCACTTTGGGTCATGTATACTTACCTATTAGGGGTCCAAGCAGCAAAGGTATTTGAACTGACATTCTTATTATTTAGTCAATTTAGTTCAATGTAGTAAAATCACCGCCTTGGAAATATAAGGTTCTGAGCAGTTTTGAGATATCGAGCTTCAAATTTTTTGCGTTCCACAGACTTCTGTAGATAGAACAGAAAAAAAGGCCCAAAATGTACACTGCTTACAAAAGAAACATCAAATAATGTAAATAAGAATATGTGAATAAATCAATTTTGACAAAAATGTCAGATAGAAGTTTATCATTCCAAAGTGAAGAAATTCTACCAATAAGGGACACTATAACAGAAAAGCTGATAGCTCTGCGACTGTTCGATCAAGGAACTTAAAATTTAGTCTGGTGTTTCTTTGCTACAAATTCTGACATATTCGATTTAAAATTTCTGGATGAATCAATAAAAATGGCAGCTAACAGCCAATTAAAAATCAGAAGTCAATTATTTCAATAGTAAATCGTTGATCTTTATGAAATTTGGTATGCATATGCAGATAATGAGGCTATGTACCAAATTTTATGACAATTGACCCTTCGCAAAAACCCGCCCTCCTTAGTTACAGTTGCTATGTCCGACAAGCCATGCCACTCTTACATTACAAATCATGTTATCATGCAGTGAAAAATACACTGCGGAGCAAAGAGGACACTGACAACACAGACTGCTCTGTCCGTGTTGTCAGTGTCCTCTTTGCTCCGCAATGTATTTTTTACTACATTATTCTCTTTTTACGAAAAATTCAAACAATAAATACCATTTTGTGGCTCTTTAATGTGTCGTAACAGATCACTGTAGTGCCTGTATTTTATTTCAGCCGCGGAAAGACATCAATACAATTTTTCAAGTTTAAGTCCACCGTTGTTCTACTCTCCTGTCTGATTTGTTTGTCGAACAAAATGCCGGATTTGGCGTTATGACTGGTCAGATCGCCTGTCAATCAAGCTCTTTGTGAAGGATCAACTGGCCACAAGTTTACACATAAATTATAACAAAGATTAGTATTAAAATTCCTGTCCTGTCATTTTGAATTTTCCGAAAAACCTATTTTTTCATTATTTGTCCCCAGTCATTTTTTTGATTCACATAAAATGTGGTGTTTATCATCTAGAGTGCATCCTGACAAAACGTTCAGCACTGTGTATTTTAACACAGCCTTGCTAACGGACACCACCTGGCAACCTTCTGTCAACCCAAGAGAAACACACAGCTGAATGAATGACTGAACAAGAAAACTACAGCATTAAGTCCTGCAGTAAATCTAAACGAACCCAAGCAGCTTCATTTAAATACCGGCAGTTCTAATTGAAACAACATGGCTCCTCGCCTTCATTAGCAGATCAGAGTCTGTCCTTCTAGAGACATTTTCCTTTTCTGCGATGGGAAAAATGGAAGGGTTCACCTCTGAACGGATTATGATGATTGTTCAAACGTGGTGAGGCAGTTTGCTTTTTTAGGAGGACGAGGAGCAGTTCACCCAAAAGAAGGAGCAGCCCGACCACACATAGTTGAAAGCGGTTGACTTTGGTTTGGGTTAGCGTCTCCGTCTCATATGAGCATGCGTCTGGCCGACAGCTGTCTACATGTAAAATTCTGAAGAATATGCCATCCCATTCCACACTATTCCATCCTCACATGCCTGGGAATATGTCTTATGAATATCTTAAAGTGTGTGATCACATGACAGGACAATCACAGACACAAATAGACTCCTATATACACAACAGACCTAGACATTCCCTAACTATATCCTATAATCTAGGTGCTTAAAGCAAAACCACACCAACCAATCAATTTAACACACACACAAACATACACAGTCACTGAATCAATAAAAATGGCAGCTAACAGCCAATTAAAAATCAGAAGTCAATTATTTCAATAGTAAATCGTTGATCTTTATGAAATTTGGTATGCATATGCAGATAATGAGGCTATGTACCAAATTTTATGACAATTGACCCTTCGCAAAAACCCGCCCTCCTTAGTTACAGTTGCTATGTCCGACAAGCCATGCCACTCTTACATTACAAATCATGTTATCATGCAGTGAAAAATACACTGCGGAGCAAAGAGGACACTGACAACACAGACTGCTCTGTCCGTGTTGTCAGTGTCCTCTTTGCTCCGCAATGTATTTTTTACTACATTATTCTCTTTTTACGAAAAATTCAAACAATAAATACCATTTTGTGGCTCTTTAATGTGTCGTAACAGATCACTGTAGTGCCTGTATTTTATTTCAGCCGCGGAAAGACATCAATACAATTTTTCAAGTTTAAGTCCACCGTTGTTCTACTCTCCTGTCTGATTTGTTTGTCGAACAAAATGCCAGATTTGGCGTTATGACTGGTCAGATCGCCTGTCAATCAAGCTCTTTGTGAAGGATCAACTGGCCACAAGTTTACACATAAATTATAACAAAGATTAGTATTAAAATTCCTGTCCTGTCATTTTGAATTTTCCGAAAAACCTATTTTTTCATTATTTGTCCCCAGTCATTTTTTTGATTCACATAAAATGTGGTGTTTATCATCTAGAGTGCATCCTGACAAAACGTTCAGCACTGTGTATTTTAACACAGCCTTGCTAACGGACACCACCTGGCAACCTTCTGTCAACCCAAGAGAAACACACAGCTGAATGAATGACTGAACAAGAAAACTACAGCATTAAGTCCTGCAGTAAATCTAAACGAACCCAAGCAGCTTAATTTAAATACCGGCAGTTCTAATTGAAACAATATGGCTCCTCGCCTTCATTAGCAGATCAGAGTCTGTCCTTCTAGAGACATTTTCCTTTTCTGCGATGGGAAAAATGGAAGGGTTCACCTCTGAACGGATTATGATGATTGTTCAAACGTGGTGAGGCAGTTTGCTTTATTAGGAGGACGAGGAGCAGTTCACCCAAAAGAAGGAGCAGCCCGACCACACATAGTTGAAAGCGGTTGACTTTGGTTTGGGTTAGCGTCTCCGTCTCATATGAGCATGCGTCTGGCCGACAGCTGTCTACATGTAAAATTCTGAAGAATATGCCATCCCATTCCACACTATTCCATCCTCACATGCCTGGGAATATGTCTTATGAATATCTTAAAGTGTGTGATCACATGACAGGACAATCACAGACACAAATAGACTCCTATATACACAACAGACCTAGAATATAAAAAAATATATATATATATATAATATATATATATATATATATATATATATATATATATATATATATATATAAAATACTTAAATAATCATATTAAAAATATATCAAATGTTAAACTATAATTCTAAATAATATCATGCAATTATAATGCATTTCTGTCCATTTTGGGCTTTTTTGGGGACTTTCAGTGGCATTTTTGCCCAAGACCCAAGTCAATTTCTGACCCTAGTGATAAATAAATATAAAAGTCTTTCAAAAGCATTTTAACATGTATAGATTACGCTATATGTCTCTCTTTTTCTCCACACACACACACACACACATAAAAACAGCTTACCCTGCAGGTCTGCGAGGGTCTCGGCAGTGCTCTGCTGGCATTGATGCCATTTGTGCTTTCAATAGTGTCATTTTGAAGGTTCGAAACGTTTATTTTTGGTGTATCCCCGTGTAAAACCGCCACCCAGATACAGCGAGGTTCTGGAGAGCTGCAGTCCACCCCTACTGCATCCTGAAAACACCACTCCTTACCCCCTACACGCGGGCACACAGCAGGCATCGCCAACGGCACCTGACCCGCTGACCACATCACACATCAACACACACGGGAGTGTGCAAGGGCTCACAAAAGGACGAGTCGCAATCACAAAGGAACCATTAAGACCTTTTGATGTGGCAAAAAAATTAATAATCTGATAACCAGAAATAGGGAAAAGTTAAAAACTACAAGTCAGCTTAAAGATGTTTCCGTTCTCTCCCAAAGAGAGGAGAAATTCCAGATGTGGTTTCTGTTGAACATGCCCAAATCTCCTCATATTTCGTTAATCCATGCTGGTGAAACTTCTTAAAGGATTCCGGAGTTAAACTGATAGTTCCATATCACACTGGTGAACTCCACACCTCCCATGCTCACGCACACGCACACAGACGAGTGTTACGACCACAGAGGCATATCCAGAGATGAAGAGTGATCCAGGATGTGGCCACATACCCCTGTCTGGCAGACCCAGAAATGTGTGTGTGTGTGTGTGTGTGGCGAGCACGTGGCAGTGCTGGCAAGATGTAGATCCAGGGAAGCCGACTGCAGGATGGAAAATTTAATTAAATCCAAGTTTTTACTCATCAGTTTTCCTCCACTTTCTTTGCTTCAGTCTTTTTTTCTTCTTCTATTCCTTCACTTTCTAAACCATTCAGCTCATTCAGTCTTTCTCTCTCCCCACTCTGTCATCTCCTGACAAACTCTAAACTATGGCTCTCAGTCACTATGAGTGGGCCGGCACTCCTGCTTTTCTTTTGCTCTCTCTCTCTCTCTCTCGCATTCATTCAGGTGTCTTTCCCTTTATCACTTCTTCCTGCCTGTATCTATTTGCTGCTCAACAGTTAGCTATTCTTTATCTCACTTGCATACTCTCATATGCCTATTTCTACTCTTTTTAAATAACCCACAAAATCAAAATCAGAGTTTTGTTGCTTTTAGTCAATGTCTGTTTACAGACACAATTTACATTCTTTTTCTTTCGGAACACTCACTATAAATCCTGATGACTCATCCTGCACTGCACAGAATTCCATCCAATCAGATGCTCCCTAGAAAGAGAATGCCCCGCCCTCTAATACAAACTGCAACTAATTTTCAGCAATCTTTTTTTTTTAATTGACACGGTGACTTTTTTATTGACTTAGACTTATCTAATCCTCTTTTTTGTTTTGTTTTGTTTTTTCAAATTACATTTCTAAAATAGTCACTAAGTTTAAAAGAAATCAGTCAAAAATGACTGAAAAGCTTACAAGGGTTAAAAAAAAATCCCTTCAATATGTAATTAAACTTACTCAAACCAAAACTGTAGGCTAAGGCTTCATTTTCTTTTTGCCATCTCTATCCCTCTGGCTCTTTTTTTTCTTTATCACAGTCATCTCTACAGGCTCTTCCATCAGCCCTCATTACTCTCTGCCGCAGAAAAACTTTTGCCTTTTACCCCTCAGAGCTCTCCGATTTCTGCATTATCTAATCTTTCCATTTCATTTTCTTCTTTTTCACTCAATCCTTTGTTCCATCAAGCAATGGACATGAAAAGAAAAAGTCTGAAGCCATCAGACAGTACTAAAAAAGTCCATGTAGTCCAACAACATGTTGTGGCTCCGCTGAAACCTGCCAGAGTCCCCAGTGGCTCTGAAAGACCATTCGACTGTGTGCGAAACAGGAATCAACAGAGCAATGCAAAAACACCCCGCTCTCTAAAAGTCCCCTCAGAGAAAAAACTAAATAATGGTTCCGGTGGCAAACACAATGAGCCAAAAAACTCCAAAAAGGACAGAAAAACAGTGCATATTGCTTCTAACTAAAAAAAGCACAAATGGAGGAATGACTATTATGAGAAAGAAAAACCCAGAATGGCAGACAAAAACACAGGGTGCCAGGCACCTCACTGCAGCTGCTCTCTGAGGCCAGACTAAAACAGCTGCTATAAAACAACACACAAACACAATCACACCAACACAAGACACGCACAGTAGCATAGCATCTATTAGGTCACATATTGACACTAATACACACACATCCGTGGAAAATCTCACCCAACAGGCAGGTCTCTGGTGTGTGTGTGAGAGAGGCAGGCAGCTGGCCATCGATGAGACATTTCCTTCTCATTCCACAAAAAAACTCCACAAAACACACACACACACACACCTGAGATCCGTTACAAATGAGGATGGACTGGTTTTACCTGCCACACTGTTAGACGTGTACTGGCATGACAACATACAGCCAGAACATGTACACAACAATACATGCAGCACAACACACACACGGTTTATCACGCCAGGTGAAGCTGTCATGAATAGACTGAAGATTAAGTCATTCTGAGTCATATAAATGCCTCATATTTTAGGTTTACACACAAAAGATACTTATGACCTTAAATATCCTTTTGTGTTATTATGAAAACATGCATGGAAAGCTTTAATGGAGGCCATCAGAATATACACACACACACACACACACACACACACACACCCGCCTGAGGTGTGTTGGAGATGAAGACACATAAGCTTTAGTAATTAAATATGAATATCAAGACTTCCTGCAGTCTAATCTGAAGCTCATCCTCCTTTTCCTCACCCCTGTATAAACTAAACAGGACAATAACAATAAGAAGCAAAAAAAGTGAGAGATATCTCAGTCTCGTATTTGCCAGACAAAAAAGTCTGTGATTTAAAGTCAATATGAACTTACTTCGTCTACATTTTTTCCCATAAGAATTTATGAGCTATGCAATCCACATTAATTTCTATGTCGACAATTCCAGAAGAAAATTTGTATTGCTCTGTGGTTAGTTTTTTTAAAGCCAAGAAAACAAAACCAAAAATATAGGAAATTAATGGGAAATACGAAAAACACAAAAATACATATCAACATTTTTTGTTACAATATATAGATCATGTCTAATTATAAAATTAAACTATGATGTCCGAAAATACTCATATAGGGAATACAGTTATTTTAAATACCCTTTTAACGTAAACACTGTATTAATTGATAGTAATTTTAATACAACTTTTTTGTAATATTTGTATTATTTCATATAGAAATAAATGGTGCATAATCAAGAGGTGAATATTGTCTACTATATATATATATATATATATATATATATATATATATATATATATATATATATATATAT
>NW_015505216.1:4437494-4471931 GCF_001515645.1 Sinocyclocheilus grahami | reverse complement strand
TATATATATAGTAGACAATATTTTCTATTCTTACTCTCTTACTGCTGAAAAGTCTGATAACATGGCGGACTGCTGAGAGAAGCAGACAGGTGGAGTCTATCGCTTCTCTCAGAACAAAGTCTGAGATTTTTTTTTTAGTCGTCAAAATGAAGACAATGGCACAGGACGAACTTGTGTTGTTAGTCACAAGCCACTTTGCGTCTGAGCGGATTGTGAGTTCAAGGAAAGCGTCATTTGAACTCTGTCCGGGTTCCTCTCAGCGCTTTGTTCAGCACAGAGGAGAACAAAAAGACATTAATAATGTTAAAAGCTGCCTTGCTCTGTTAAACGAGCTTGGAGACAAAATCCCTCGCTTTGTGTCACACTATCTTGACGAGCTGCCACCTGTGTCCTTTAACAGCATTGATGTGTCATGTCTACTTGCTAAAATGGAAAGGCTGAGTGCTGACATAGCTGCTATGAAGCAAGGAATGAATGTGCAAATTAAAGTTTCTGCCAATCTTTTTGCTGTGTCAGAGGATCTAAATCGGTGTCTGTGCGCGGCTGAACAACATGGCCGTGGTTTTATGCAGGCCCCAAAGCAAACTGAAGTGAAAGGGGACAAGGACGTGGAGGATACATCTAGCACACTTGTACGGTGGAACCCCAACGGGAGCGGACCGACCAGTGATGACCTCCCCGTGGGGAGCATGGTGGATGAGAGTGAAATCGTAGCGGCTACAACAACTACTTGGAGTACCGTGGCTAAGAGAGGCAGTCGCCGGTTACAAACAGCAGTTACGGCGCACAAGGGATCTAAGCCCTGGGGGATCAGACCTACACAGCGGGGCCAGAGAGCTGGCATCGTTGGTACTGGTCCGGGTAGTAGCATTTATACTGTGAGGACTAAATTGGTGAGTGTTTTTGCCACAAAGTTTATGCCGGAGCTAGATGTGGATACACTAACAAGCTATTTGCACAGTAAACTGGACTGCAAGGTCACGTGCATGAAGATAGACACTGTGCAAAGTCGATATAGTTCATTTAAAGTTACGGCGGAGTATGACGACGTGAGGGAAATGTACGACCCGGACTTGTGGCCAGAAGGTGCGTTCGCTTCTATGAAGTGCGTAAATCAAAGGGTGCTACTGAAGATGCTAAGGCGAACGCGCTTGGGGAGGCACACTACCCAGTAGATTAAATTGACATATAATGAGAGTCGTGTCATATAACACTCGTGGTCTGCGTTTGGGTCAAACTGCGGCGGATAAGGCTTGACGGCTTGTTGTTGACAAACTGCTTGAGAACACAGACATTTTATGTGTACAGGAAACCTTCCTCCCGAAACAAGATCTGGACAAACTTAACTCTGTTAATAGCGTCTTTCACGGGGTGGGAGAGTCCACAACAGACTTGAGTTTGGGGTTTGTGCATGGTAGAATATCTGGTGGAGTGGCCATTATGTGGCATATGAAATATGATCCTGTAATCACAGTGATTAGACTGAATGTTGATTGGTGTATAGGAATAAAAGTAGCCATCGACAACAATGTTTTTATTATTTTAAATGTTTATATACCCTATGAATGTCCTGGTAATGAGGATGAATTTATTCAAAGGCTTGCTTTTATAGGCTCTTTTATTGAAGAGACTGAATGCACTTGTATCTATGTAATGGGAGATTTTAATGCAGATGTTTCTGATGTGAAATCTTTGTTTGGCCAGTACTTGGTTAGGTTTTGTCAGGATAATACTTTAATTCTGTCAAGTTTGGATCTGTTGCCAACTGACAGCTACACATATGTCAGTGAGGCCTGGAATACAACTTCATGGCTGGATCACTGCATATGCACTGCTGATGCTCATGAAAGTATAGTGAATGTTGAAATCTTGTACGGAACAGCTGCAACAGATCACATGCCTATTTCTGTGATGCTAAATATAGAAAAATTACCTGAGATAACCAAAAAGGGTAATTATACCTATGATGGGAGAGTTGAGTGGGCTAAGCTCACATATTGTGATATGCAGCATTATTATAACTTGACTGACAAGTCTCTGGGGAATATTCAAATTCCATATGATGTATTTTTGTGTGATAATATTAATTGTGACAACTTGAACCATAATGATGATTTGTGTAACATGTATGATGAAATTGTGATGGTCCTAAACAATGCAAGCAAATCATTTTGTAACAAAAGATCTAAACGATATAGTATTAGACCAGGATGGAATGAGCATGTGAGTAAACTCCATCAGCAAGCAAGAGAAGCCTTTAAAAACTGGGTTGCTGCTGGAAAACCAAGGAATGGCCATATATGCGACGTAACGAAATGAGCTGTCACACAGTTTAAATATGCTGTTCGCTTCATAAAAAGGAGCGAACATACTCTCAGAGCTAATTCTTTGGCTAAGAAATTATTACAAAATGATATACAAGATTTCCGGAAAGAAGTTAAAGTCATGAATGCTAGTAAAATTCCTCTGCCTTCTAGTGTTGAAGGGGTTACTGGATATGAAAATATTGCAGATCTTTGGAGAAAGCATTATAGTGATCTATTCAGTTGTGTTAAAAGTGACGATTTCATTATTGGGAATGTGTCTTTTAATAATGAGGTTATCAAGGCTGAAGAAGTAGCTTCTGCTATAGGAAAATGAGTTCTGCATAAATCTTGTGGCCTAGATCAGATCACAGCAGAGCATTTGAAATTTGCTAGTCACAGACTTGTTGTTTTATTGGCCTTGTGTTTTACTGGAATGTTGATTCATGGCACATTGCCCAGTTCTATGCTTTCTGTTTTGCTGGTACCTGTAATTAAAGACAAAACAGGGAAAATATCTAGCACAGAAAACTTATAGGCCTATTGCCTTAGCCAGCGTGATGTCTAAGGTTTAGAGATAATATTACTGGATCGATTTCAGCAATATGTTATTACCAATGATGAGCAGTTTGGTTTAAAAAGTAAGCATGGGACTGATATGTGTATTTATGCACTGAAAGAGGCTGTGAGTAAGTACAGAAGGCAGAACTCCACTATGTGTCTGTGCTTTTAAGATGCCTCTAAAGCCTTTGACCACATTAATCATGGAAAGCTATTTGTAAAATTACAGCAGCGAGGGGTTCCCCCATACCTAGTCCGGATTCTGCATTTTTGGTACACACACCAAACAATGCAGGTTAGATGGGGCACGATAATATCGGAGCCTTTTTTAGTGACAAATGGGGTTAGACAGGGTGGAATATTGTCACCCATGCTCGTTAACCTTTATATGGACGATCTTACTCAGAGACTTAAAAACTGTAAGACTGGCTGCATAGTGGGAGAAAGACTTTTGAACCATCTACTGTATGCAGATGACCTCGTTGTAATGTCACCTTACTCAGCTGGGCTGCAACAGTTGCTTAGAGTCTGCTCGGACAATGGTGAGCAATATGATTTAAAGTTTAACACCAAAAAGAGTGTTGTTATAATGGTGAGGACAAAGGAGGACCGTAAGGCCGTGTTCCCCTCTTTTTATTTGGCTGGACAGGAGTTATCTGTGGTGAATAAAGTCAAATATCTTGGTCACATCATTAGAAGTGACCTTTGTGACGATGATGACATTCAGAGACAGTATTGTAAATTGTATGCACAAGCTAACATGCTTGTTCGTAATTTTGCATGTGCACTGATGATGTCAAAATAGCTTTGTTCAAAGCCTATTGCACTCCACTGTATACTGCCCACTTGTGGTGCAGTTACAGTAAAGCTACATTTAAAGGGGTCATATGATGCTGCTAAAAAGAACATTATTTTGTGTATTTGGTGTAATGAAATGTGTTTATGTGGTTTAAAGTAAAAAAAAAAACATTTTCCACATACTGTACATAAGTTTTTCTTCTCTATGCCCCGCCTTTTTAAAACAAGTCGATTTTTACAAAGCTCATCGGTCTGAAAAAGCGAGGTGTGCTGTGATTGGCCAGCTATCCAGTGCGTTGTGATTGGCCGAATACCTCAAGCGTGAGACGGAAATGTTACGCCCCTCTATTTAAAACATTAATATCATCATGGATTTATGGATTTAATTGCACTCATTCCACTTCTGAGCCTCATTAAATGTCTGAAAGTACATCAAACAACACTTTTGTGTTCTTCTGTGCCACCTCTACAAATTATTTTTGTTAATACTGATTTCATTTGATTTTTAACTTGTTTCTTATTCTACTCTTATTCTGTTGTTAAGCTTATAAAATATAATTTAAGAATTTGACAAAAGATGACATACTTTTAATAAAGTTAGAGGAGTCAAATATTACCTCGTAATGGGAAGGCTACTTTTTGATAACATTTTGGATTATTGATTAGAAGGTGCTCCTAAAATTTTGAACGTGCTCCTAAATTTTTTAAGTTAGGAGCACAAGTGCTCCTAAAAAGAAAAGTAAGCGTCGAGCCCTGGTTAGAACGAGGCGTTTTAGGTAGGCTTGGCTGACTCTTAACTTTTATAAAGAATACCTCTTTGGATTTGAGACTTTAGTCTTTGCAACTTTACAGATCTTCTTTATGCGCCAAGAGCTTGTAACACTCCAAAGAGAAAGGAAAAATTTAAAAATCGCATCATATGACCCCTTTAACAAGTTGCAGGTTGCATACATGATGCATTGCGACTTTTATTAAAAGTCCTCGCTTTTTGTTCTGAATCAGGTGCCCATGTTATATGCTGTAATCAGAAATTTTGTGTATAAATTTATAAAGCGACTTGAGGCCTCTAAAAATGAAATTATTGTGATCTTGGAGAAGAGCACTGTTAGGTACCCTTCTGCACTTTGGAGGCACTGGAGAAAGTGATTATATGGACATTAAAGTCTTGTTATTTGTTGTTGTTGTTATCCATGTTGTATGTTGTTTTTGTATGCTTTTTTATTTTATATGGACCTTTCTGAGTCTGAAATAAAGATATCATTCATATATATATATATATATATATATATATGGATGCATGAGACACCCATATTATTGTACAATTGTTGTAGAATATAAACATACATTCATCAGTGCATTTATTAATGTTTTTTAAACATTGTTTTTAGCCTGTTTTGGCCTATTTTTAAGCCTGTTTTGAGGAATACCAGAGGCTTAACATTCCCAAGGAGAAACAAAAATAGAAACAAACCACACAGTTGTTGACAATAGAAGTAGGAGTCTCCATTTGAGCACCATTTAATCTCACGTAATAACATCAATAAGCCAATAATTATTTTCATTTTACAACCAATAACTGATAAATGTCACACAATATAATTCCGTACCAATTTGCATATTGCTACATGCACACAGCAACTCACTCCAATGTGTGCTCTTAAAGGGTTAAACCTTTGCCAAGATATATCAACATCTCTTTAAATTAGTGATGATCTATGACTTAAAACAAGTGGAAACATATATCCAATATCAGCAGATAAATAGCCATTAGCCTAATGTCCGATAGTAGATTAAAACACACACACGGAGGCAATATTTTGTGCATCCATAAAATGGAACTCCATAGAATCACTTCTGAGGAATACTGTAATTTTTTACAAAACTACTTTATCTACAAAAACACAAACAGCACTGTAGAGCCCTCATGTTAAACAGACTGGAGCTGTGAAAGCTATGAGCAACAGTTGTTTGATCTGCACATGCTCTGATATGAGCTAATGCCTTTCATCCTCATACAAACATGGCTGATTCATTTATCAACACATGCTGATGGAACAGACACTCGAAACCAGAGGAACTCAGCTCATGGGTCACGCATCTCTTCTGACAAAGTCTAAAAAAAAATGCTTTATGCAAAAATAACCACATAACATAATAAACCCTATATGTCTATATCTTCATAAAAGCACACATGCACGCTCACTCATTCATGCACTGTCCGATAGTAGATTAAAACACACACACGGAGGCAATATTTTGTGCATCCATAAAATGGAACTCCATAGAATCACTTCTGAGGAATACTGTAATTTTTTACAAAACTACTTTATCTACAAAAACACAAACAGCACTGTAGAGCCCTCATGTTAAACAGACTGGAGCTGTGAAAGCTATGAGCAACAGTTGTTTGATCTGCACATGCTCTGATATGAGCTAATGCCTTTCATCCTCATACAAACATGGCTGATTCATTTATCAACACATGCTGATGGAACAGACACTCGAAACCAGAGGAACTCAGCTCATGGGTCACGCATCTCTTCTGACAAAGTCTAAAAAAAATGCTTTATGCAAAAATAACCACATAACATAATAAACCCTATATGTCTATATCTTCATAAAAGCACACATGCACGCTCACTCATTCATGCACTTTTTTAAAAAGGATGTAGTCTGTCCCCTGCTGGTCACATGAAAATAAACAGTCTGCATTCATACACACTGGCACTAAAGTATGAATGAATGAGAGCTGCAATGACAAGCGCCAAGGTAAAATCAGTTCAAACAGCACAAAATAAACACAGCCACATCTGTATGTGTATAACGTGTGCTGATATTGAGTATCAGCTGTTTAAACGAGGCCTCGGTGAGCGTATGGCGATACAGAGACAGGAGATAATAGGAGACATGCCAACACCATTTGGTCCCAAGAGCATTAGATAGCAGAACACAGTCTAGACCCACTTTAATCTGACTTTCCTGAGTGTGAGTGTGTGTGTGTGAGACAAAAAAATACTCTGGTAGTTTAAACTGGTTAATTTTAGCTGTAATCCTCAGCAAAGCCGTTGGCCAATAGGCTGCAGACCTGAAGCAAAACCAACGGGTTGTAGTGAGAAGAAACCACCAACAGATGGCAGCACTACAGCACAAGAGTGTTTCAGAGTTTAAGTGTTTACATACAGTATATGCAGTAGGCTGTGCCTGAAACCTAAACAGAGGCACATTTAAAACAAAAGTTAACCTATTTGCTAACCTATCTACTAAAATACCTCTAATTTTTTGTCTGGATGCTTTCTGAAGTTAAGTCAGATCAACTTGTATTGCATTCACAATACATATTGTTTCAAAGCAGTTTTACATTGCATTAAAAACACCTGGTGGGCAGGCCAGAGGCGAACGTGGCAAGGAAAAAAACTACTTAAAAGATGTTTAGAGAGAAAAAAAAAGGCACATATTGCACACACATGTATATTAAAGGGATAGTACAGCCATAAATGAAAATACCGTTATCATTCACTAACCCTCATGTCAGTTCAAACATGTATGACTTTTTTTTTAATGAAAATATAGAAAAGAATATTATAGAAGATATTTTAAAGAACAGTTTTGGTTACTATTGTTGACTTCCACTGTACTGAAAAACGAAACACCGACGCATTTTTTGATGTAATATTTACATTACAAAACAACTGAATTCAGTTTCCAGCTAATAGTCAATAGCAATTTGTTCGAACATGAAAAATGCTGTACAATGGTCAGTTTCACCAACGTCATGAAAGATTCACTAGGTTATGTCTAAAGCACACTTGAATTTGCTTTAGGTCACTATATGGCATTATGGTTTCCTTGGATGGAAGTCTGAAACTAGTTTCCTTCACAGTAAAAGTTATTGACTGAGAAAGTGTGGAAGAAAGGCCAGACAGAAATTCTCAGATTCAAATTAACTAGGTGTATTTATCAAGGATAATAATGTATATGTATGTATGTATATATGTGTGTGTGTTTATATATATATATATATATATATAGAACTGTTATGCATGTGTATGACTGGCAGGAAGTCAAAAGGGGGCGTGAGGGGCATCACACCTGTTCTACATGAAGACCAGAGAGATTCGAACAGATACTGAACACAGAGCAGATGTGCCGACATGAACACACGCACTACACTGTTCAAAGGTTTGAGGCAAGTATGACTTTTTTTCTTTTTATTAAATAAATGAGTACACTTATTCAACAAGGATGCATTAAGTTTACAAAAAGTGACAGTAAAGACACTTTTTTTTTCTTTTTTTTTATAAATACTGTTCTTTTGAACTTTTCATTCATCAAAATTATCATGGTTTCCACAAAAATATTCAGCAGCATAACCGTTCATCATTTGATAATAAGAAATGTTTCTTGAGCAGCAAATCAGTATATTAGAATGATTTCTGAAGGATCGTGTGACACTGAAGACTGGAGTAATGATGCTGAAAATTCAGCTTTGCATCACAGGAATAAATTACATTTTCAAATATATTCAAATAGAAAACAGTTCTTTTAAACTGTAACAATATTTCACAATATTACTGTTTTTACCGTATTTTTTATCAAATAAATGTAGCCTTGGTGAGCATAAGAGACTTCTTTAAAAAAAAACATTAAAAAAAACTTACCGACCACAAACTTTTGAACAGTAGTGTCAACTCACATAAAAGTGAAAATGTAACTTCTAAATGTAAATGTACACAAATCTGACATGGGGCCTGAAGGGGTGGAGTTGAGTTGCGTATGTGTCAGATACCTGAAGACATTCTCCTCACCAGCAGCCTTCTCAACACTGACCCCTTTTAAGTCAACTGTGAAATTGTTCTGCTCTAAAAATACACCCTGTATGGCTCTGAACGTTCATGTCTGTGTGAATGGTGTGTTTCAGTGAGTGCGGTTTCCCTTCTGCATTGCTGAATTCCACATCAGTGCAGCTGCTTTAACAACCACACCCCATCACCATCGCCACCAGGCCTCCTGGCAACCATCAATGTTTCCACTATCCAGAGGGTTATGGGGCGCAAAGCAACTTAAACTGGATGTTCCTGTAACCACAAGCCAAATCATTTATCAATAGGGTGGAGTTTGTGTTCTTGTTTATTAAAGCAATATCTTGATGTAGATTTCTGTGTTGGAGTGTTATGAATAAGATTCTCTGATGTACACACACACACACACAAATTAATATTTCAGCCATTTAACCAACTAAAGTTCTTGAAGGCTTAAGGATTTTTCACCGTCAGAAAGTATTAGCCACTACAAACATTGTAAAGTAGGGATACACAATATATTGGTATCATATGGGTTATTAGACAATATTAGATATATTTTAATTCATTATCAACTGACATTGTACTACCCTGCTGAAGAAGGAAAAAACAGGCTGGTTATATCTGGTCTTCCAGTCTGGTTTGCAGGTTTAAGTGGGGTTTTGACCACTTCTTTAGCTGGTTAGCTGATCAACCAGCTAAAACCAGCTCATCCAGGCTGGAAGACCAGCTAAAACCAGCCAACTAGCTTAGGCTGGTTTTATCTGTTTGTTTATTTATTCAGCAGGTTGAGGCATTTTTTTAAAATAATTATTCGTGCTCATTTTCCCTATTTTTAATGTTACATTCCCATTGCCTTCATCAAAAAAAACACCGTAAGTTCATCTTTAAAAACACTAATAGTTTAATAATAGTACAAAATATGCATAAAAATAATTATAGCCTTGCCATATCAGACCAAAATTTTTATCAGTGCGTCCCTATTTTAAAGAAAACTGCCATTCAAACAGACAACCTTTTTAAAAAGCTTTGGGCAGCTTGCTTGATCATGTGTATTTGTGGTATTTAATTTTTTGTTGCTATTCCTGAGTGTTTCAGCATGAATGCATCATTAAACTTCAATGACCAGTGAGCAAATTCCCTTATTACTGTAATGTTTGCATAGGTTTATATATTAGTTTCGAAATAGAGATCAGAGCCCAACAGCCATCAAGACTGGCATATTTACAAGCTGTTTTGTGAAAATACATTCATATATTGAATATATGAAAGATGTGTTAATATGAAAGACTTTTAAAACAATTAATTAAAAGCAAATACTTCTAATCAAGATATTCCCCATCAAAGGGTTAATCAATAAAAAAAATTCACATCTGGCGATATCAAGTTCACCATCTTTTGAATTCCCTTTACAATAAATGTCCCCTTCTTTTTTGTAATCTCCTGCTCTCCGTTACACTGTGAGTGTTTTCTCTCTCTGGCTGGTGGAGAGCTGCAGAGAGAGGGGCTTGTTGTGGTCAGAAGCGGCCCAGCGCCCTCCCTCTCAGGACTGGGCCCCTTCAGTTCACTCAACCCCTGTGTAATTAGCAGATGTTAAGTACAATGTTGGACTGCAAGGATGGCGTGTTTCTTCTCTGTGTGTGTGTGTGTGTGTGTTCACATCTGTAGAAATGCAGTGTGGACCCCAGTGGCTGAAACTCAAACCTCCACTGGGGTGAAAGCAATGACTAGAGGAGAGGAAAAGAGAGGAGAGCCAGATCATGGTCCTGCAAAGCAAAACCACATTTTGACAGCCTAACATAAGATGACTAAGCCATGATCCTTGTGGTCAGTTCATTCTCTATGCACCAAGTGTCCAAGTGACAGTCTGAGGTCTTGGGACACTGGCCCTCCACAAATCCAGGCACGGTTACTGAAGATGATTCATGCTGATCCTGCTGTATTATTTTTGAAATATTTATAATAATATTTTCCTGGTCATCAAATTTTATTTAACTTTTTCTTTATATACATCACCATTTAAAAGTTTGGAGTTGCTGTTTTCATGGTATTTTATATCAAAGAAATGCAGGCTTGGTGAGCATAAGAGACTTCTTTTAAAAATATATATATATATTTTTGACTCAAAACATTTGAATAATATTATACATTATATTTGTGTCCTTAATACAATATAATTATTTTGCGTGTCTGGTATTTATCATGTTATGGGGAGTAAATTTAGTCCTTGTGGGGCCATTTTTTAGGACCCCATGAGGAAACAAGCTTATAAATCATACAGAATGAAGTTTTTTGAAAATCTAAAAATGCAGAAAGTGTTCTGTGGTTTGGTGTAGGGCAATATAAAATACAGTCTGTACAGTATAAAAACCATTACGCCTATGAATTGTCCCCAAAAAACATGGAAACACAACGTGTGTGTGTGTGTGTGTGTGTGCGTTTTGTGACAAATACTCATGTCATCTTTCATAACTCTGCATATTTTTTGGTATATTAATATTCCATGTCACCTCATACAGTTCTGGAGAAAAAGAACATTACATGTCCTGGAAGTTTTCATTAGTAGACTAGGTTTTGATTTGAATAACAGAGAGGGTCCAATTTTCATTCTTGCAAGCTGATATAAACAATGCGTTATGTTCCTAATGAAGTATTCAGCCAACTGGCAGGTAGTTTTATTCACTTGCCAAAGTCCATTTTCTCGCATTAGCCACTTGCCAAGTGTTAATTCTGGACCTTGAATTCAAATACAAAGCAGGGACTTGGGAATATTCCAGTAGTGCCCCCCAAAATCATCCAGATGATGGCACTCAACCATAACAGAACAGGCTCTAGGAGCTTCCAGCCCGGCTCTGAGCCGATAACAGCTCATTTGAAAAAGATATCAACCCTCTGTGGGGTTTTCAATGATACTGACTGAATCTCTCTCACACACACACACACTCATGTACAGATCATTTTGGTTTCCTGTCCCAATGACAAATTCTCACATAAACACTCACAAAGCGCCAGACATTATTTTGAAAAATAAACCATGGTTCTCACTATCAACCCATCTGTGCTCTCTTTCCTGTTGTTTGTAAGGACTGTGCCGCGATACAGTCTGCGTGTATGAGTGTGTGTGTGAGTGAATGGGTTCTTGGCCTCTGGATGTTGCCATGTGAGATTCATGTTAGCAGAACTGGCCGAGGAGTCACGCAAATGCTGATGACAGATGTGGGCAGCACTTCCTGCTCTCTCCTTTGGTGTATTATAGCTGACTGGGAATTTTTGATTGCTGGAAACCTTATGACAGTCTCTCGTTACTCTTGCGGAGCCACATTTTTGACTACAGGGTCAATGACATGGAAGAGGGTCTATTTTGAACTATAGTTCAAAAGTTATTCAGCAAGGATGAATTAAATTGATCAAAGATGACAGTAAAGACATTTATAATGTTACAAATGTTTTCAAATACTTCAAATTTTAATTTCAAAAGCTTTATTGTCTATCCCCAGTGGGGTAGAAAATTGTCTTCTGACAAAAGGCTCAACACACAAACAGCACAAATAGTCCACACAACAACAAACTACATTACATCACAACTAAAACAATACATTAAAAAAATCATTTTAAGATCCTATTTAAAATACCAATGGCAGTTGGAATAAATGTTGTCTTATACTTGGCCCTTTTTACCAAAGAAACTTTAAAACGTCTGCCGGTTGGTTGAAAAGAACTATACAGAGGATGAGAAGAGTCTCACACAATAACAGAGGCTTTCCTTTTAGTGCCACAGTGAAAAGATCAGTGAGAGGTGTTTGTCTCTCAACGATTATTTTACTCGCCACATTTATAATCCTTAAAAGTCTATTTATACTTTTAACAGAGACAGAATTAAACCTGGACACGACATTAAAATTAAGAACAGATTCGATAAGTGATTTATATACAACAATTAGAATATCCAGAATATCCAATGTTAAAACTCCTCAGTTTTCTCAATAAGCCTGGACGTTGATAAGTCTTTTTAAAAACATTATCTGAATGCTTATCAAATGAAAATTGGGAGTCAATCTCAGTACCTAAGTATTTAAAAGATCCCACCTGTTCAACTTCCTCTCCATTAACTAACAAAGGTTCACGGAGTGCTCGTATGTTGTTAGCCCCACAACACATTTCTTTAGTTTTACTAATGTTAAGCTGCAGAGAACTCTCCTCTGTCCAAAATGTTATAAAATTAACAAAACTGAGGTAAGTATCTAATGATTGGATATCATTTACACGTCCCACCAGTGCCATATCATCTGCATATTTTATAAGCGTCAAATTGTCAGTATCACAGGTAATTTCATTTATATAAATAGACAATAGAATTGGTGCTAAAACACACCCCTGAGGAAGGCCAGTGTTTAAAACCACATTCTCTGACATTTTCCCATTTACTAATACATGCTGTGGACGGTCCCGTAAAAAACGATTAATCTATTATATTAGTTTAATTAAAACTATAAATCTATATTAATCTATAAAACTATTAATAAAATAAATGCTGTTTTTGTTAACTTTGTATTCATCAGAAAATCCTGAAAACATTGATAATAATAATCAGAAAAGTTTCTTGAGCAGCATATTAGAATGATTTATGAGGATCATGTGACACTGAAGACTGGAGTAATGATGCTGAAAATTCAGCTTTGCATCACAGAAATAAATTACCTGAACTAACCTTGCCTTGTCATAAAAAAAATTAATTATCTGATATTTTAAGTGACCTTGACACATAGTTGTGAGGGTCTGCAGGGCATTATAAAAAAACTCATCATTTTTTTATGACTTAATAGATCTAGATAAAAACATCATGTGATGGGCATAAATAAATTCTGATATTCTTTGTAGCTTATTCTGGACCAAAAAAATGCACACTTTGACTGTCTGACAGATATGTAACGCAATAAACCAATTTTGGTATATATTTTTTGAAACCACCTTTGCATCATAAGCATACCTATGATCACTAATACATTTTCCAAAGTAGGCAGCTCACTAGGTTGTGGAACTCCTCCGACCTCTCAGCTACACTCCCGTGTTAAAAGAAAACACAACTGTCAGACCTACACAAGCAGCTGAGCGAGCGAGAGAAGATGACTGGAAGGAGGAAGAGGGAGGCAGAGAAATGTGTATTCATAGATTTCAGCTGAGAGATAACCAAATAAGGCAACAGCTTAAAGAAGAGATTGATCTTGAGAAAGAAAGTCACTGAAAAGACAGACAGAGGTATGGTGGAATGTTAGTGGTGGAAATAACAAACAACAGCATGTCCAATAAAAAAAAAACACAAGCTAAAGAGAAGATTCACTGATAAAGAAAGGTCACGAATTGCTGAGATTTGCTAAAGGGGCCATATCATGGAAAGCTGAGCTTTCTTTGGTCTAAGAGTTTGATGTTGTATTACACTGACATACTTTAATGTTCACGATGCAAAGCTCCTTAACCAGTCCATTCAGTCTTTATGGAAACTAAGCTTCAAAAATGGGTCATTCAGAAATAATGATGATATTGACGTCACAATCCATGAGCACTTTAACATATGACCACCCACGTTTGGCCCAGACTGATGAAAAACATGTATGTGGAGGTTTCCTGCACTCCTTTCAAAGTCGGATGTGGGATATTCCTACTTACAGCCATAAATTCATCAAAATTTAAAACAAAATGGCAACACTACTGTTAACTTTGTAGCTCAAGAAAGAAGAAAAATCTGAATCTCAACGTACAATTTTCAAAAGAGAGACTCATTTACCATGTTTTACACAACTGTCTCTGGAGACATTTGCTAAGCAGCATTTTTGTTATGTAATGTAGGACTCACTGATATCAATTAAATGTTATTGTTAACCTTTAACTGTGTACATAGGGTCGTCACATGTGGTTGCCGCAAGCCCGCCGGCCGCCGCTTACTCTAGCCCGCCGCCGCTCACTCTAGCCCCCAGCCTCTGCTCACGCTAGGCCGCCGCCGCTCACTTTAGGTCACTGTGTGTGACGCTGCGTTTCGTGGTGAAAGCGAAACTACTTTGTTTGGCCTTCCAAAAGAGGACACGACTAGAAATCAGTGGTTAAGTTGTATTTACAACACTGTCCCAGAACAGTTTAACCCAAATATTCAGATGTGTGCAGCACATTTTATGGAGGACTGTTTACTGATCCTGGTAGAGTAGACTACAATGCCGGCTGTTCTGACTCACAGACTGTAAGTACGTTTTTTATATTTAAAGAATTTGCCACTGATGATTCAAACGCTAGTTTTGAGCAGTGTAGAGTAGCGCTTGTTGTTTGTCATCTCTCCGATCACAAATGCAGACATGGTTTTATGTTTACGCGGCGCAACGCATTAAAAGACAGTATAAGTCATATAATCCGTAATTATGTTGCCACTGGACACAACAAATGCCTCGTTTATAATGGATTTTAATGTTTTTGTCTCTTCGCTCCGGCCAGACAAGGCATCACAGTATGGTAAGGAGCGTAACATTTCCGTCACACGCTTGAGGAATTCGGCCAATCACAACGCACTGGATAGCTTGCCAATCACAGCACACCTTGCTTTTCAGAACGATGAGCTTTGTAAAAATCGACGCGTTTCAGAAAGGCGGGGCATAGAGGAGAAACAATAATGTACAGTATGTGGAAAATAATGTGTTTTTTTAACCTTAAACCGCATAAACACATTCATTACACCAAATACACAAAATAATGCATTAAATAATAAAATTTAGCAACCTCATATGACCCCTTTAAGAAAACATGTAGATAGAAAAAAAAAATATCTTAAGCGTGCAGAATAACATAAGCGGACTTTGAACGATTAATTGCCGCTTTGAATGATTACGTAATTGTGGCATCCATAATTGTAACTGCGATTAGAAATTCGATTAATTGTGCAGCCCTAACTTCAAGTGCTGTTTTATTGCATGTTTTTAAGCAGGACACTGCAAATTCCAATCAGGGGTCATTAACATGTCTTAAAGGCACATTAACGAATGATATCATTCTAAAAATGTTGAAAATGCTCGTTTAAATTAAATTGTTTGATGAAAAAAAAAACATGGACCAACATTATAAGTAGGCTAGAAAAAAAAAGTGTAGAATATAGTTCCTTCAAGAATTAAAACATGATTTTCTGATGGATAACTAAGGAAGAATATGACAGGAGTAGGTAGACATGCAAGAGAATGAGATAAATGAGTTGTGTTAGGAGAGTTGTTATCTCTCCATCAGCCGCTCCAGCTAGGCAAGTCCCAGGCTCCAATCCCGGCCTGCCTGGACACGCTTCCCTAGGGAAAAACATCTTATCCCTTAACAGATTCAGAGAGAGGGATGTTTGTGCTTATAGGGCAAGAGTTGAATGTTCAGTCATATACAGAATGTGAGCCTGTTAAACTGTGTATTTGTTTACAAATAAAGATAAAAATGATTCTGAGGTCAACAAGTGTGCAAGTTGTTAAGGAAAAACCAATAAACTCATTAAATCCAAAAAACACAAAGATACGCAAAAAAAAAAAAGAGGCTGACAGCACATGGGCTGTGATAAAGACTAACCGGCCTTGTTCCACCACATCTTGGCAGAAGAATAAAAACGCCACTAGTGGTGTTTCAATTATGAACAAATAGATTATGTTAACAAATTGTTTTCATTTTGTTATTTTTTTCATTCACTAACAACAAGTACATGTCTGCTGTGGCGCAAGCAAACAGCATTTGAGTGCCAGATGTAAAGAAGAACTTAATTGGTTGGACCTATCGAATAAATTACTCAAAAGTGGCGCTGAACAAGTTTTATGACCCATCTCAACAGTATCTAATATGTGAACAAACGAAGCAAACTGAGGCATCTAATTGAAGACCAAGGATCTAGTGACTGACTGAATGTGGGTTCGGTATGTGAATTAATTTCATGTCCAAAAAATTGACCAATTTATGAAATAAATAACAATTACTGATAACCATGCACATTAAAATGAATAAAGATGTTATTTCAAATCATAATCCATTATTTAGGCTATTGTTGATTTTATCTAAAGCTTGATAATTGTCAAAAAGTTGCCAAATTTGAAGAATAAAGAGAAATTGCTCATGATGCTAAAATTAGTAGATCTGCAGTCATGCAGATTTTAATAAAGGGTAGTAAAACCTGGTTTGGTCGTGAATCAGTCAGTTTTTTTAACATCTTAATGAATCTGTTTGAACTAATTTATTAAGTGAATCATTCCCTTACAATAGACAGACTGGTTCTACTATTGTGTTGACATAACCTACAGAAAGGATCACTGAACAAATCTTTTCAGTAAAGATTCAAATCACTGGAATGGATAAACTCTGGACAATGACCTCATGCCCAATGAGTTATAGCTAAACACACAGTCTGATCTGTCTTCTCTTCCTTCCTCTCTCTCACACACACCAGCTGTGTACCATCAACAAGCTGAGCTGCATTAGCTGCTGTGTTCTGCTGAAAGAGAGAGTCATTGTGTGAATCTCCTCACAGCACAACAGCCCTGTGCCCTGCCCAACTATTCCTTTAATTCTGCTCTCGGCTCCCACTCTCTCTCTTTCTGCAGGGCACACCGGAATGTACTCCAGTGGGAAGAGAGGCATTTTCAACATACTTACAAAAATTGCCCTCTGCCCACTCTGTACTGACAGAAATGGAAAGTTTTGGCTTTTGCTCTGTTATTACAATCAAATGTGCAAAAGGTTTGCTGGCCTGAAATTTTGAAAAATTGTAGAAAGCTTATATATATTTTTGTGTGTGCGTGCACTGTGCAAGTATGTATGTATGTGTGTGTGTGTGTGTGTATTATATATATATATATATATATATACAGACAGATATACAGACAGACAGACAGACAGACAGATAGACAGATAGACAGATAGACAGATAGATAGATAGATATATGACCTAATGATTAACTCTTTTTATTTTACCACCAATATTATTATGGGGGTTATCTGTTCTTTTTAAGGTTAAAAAGCATGTTTTGATACTTCAAGTAGCCTAATATGCTCTTGTGTAATCCAAGAAACATTGTCACCATATTTTTAGGGCAAATATCTGGCAACCTATTTTTATAGCGTAGCAAAGCTCATTAAAGATACACTGACTGTAATGATTTCTCATTGTAGAAAACCATTATTTGAAATTTTTTTATATGAAGTATAACATTACAATGCAGGATACTTAATGTCTGAAATTAAGACAACCTCCCTATTTTACAGCAGTAACTGTAAAAAGAATAATTTTAGTAGAAACAATAGTTAATGTGGTACGTTTTTGTAAGGAAAACTACTGTAGTATGAATGACTGCAACCCAAAAGAAAACTCATATACACAAACATGCGTGCAAAAAACAAACTCATGAGTCCATCAGTCAGATGAGCTGCTGATAGCGATGGGTGGTCAGGGTCACTGAGTCACTGTCATGGCTATTCCATCAAACACAGGTCACTGGATTGACTGCAGGCTACCGAGACCGAGAGTTACATGACTAACAAGCACTTCTGTAATGGCTCATCAGGTTCACTTTAAGTTACAGAGACTGGCAGGGGGAGAAGGAGAGCGCGAGAGAGAAAGAGATCAATAAGCAGCCATTATGTGAGTGCTGTCATCCACTGGGAACAGCAGTGGAGGCCAACGCCCATCTGGGGCTCTGCATTCAACATCTAAAGCCTACAGCGATCATTCTTCAAATACAGTCCCAATAATACTGCAGTGAATAACAGCAAACTGCTCACACATGTTTTATACTGTGCCCTTGCATTTCAATACGATGAGTCAGCGATATCTGAAGGGTGGAGCGCTAGAGCGGTGTAGCTCGGTGCCATTTCAATGTATGTCACAGGAAGCCACTGTTGTGCTGTTGATGAGAACTGTTCGATAAGTTCAATTATTATCAATTGTAATTCTCTTCTTCTGTTTGTATAAACCACTGGCGGAGGGTGTGTGTCATCTCGCCCCACGCAGACCATCAGACTTCTCAGAAAGGAAGCCTTTCTAAATTTGGGTTAATAGCGTCATGGATCGGTGTACAGCAATTCCTGATTCACCGCACAATTTCCCAAACTCACAGATGCATTGAGAACTGGCATGAGATGAGAGAGAATCTAAAACACTCTCCTCTGTGTCAGTCTGACCAATTGAAATCCTGGATCACTCTTAATGAACATTTTTTAGAACTGATTTGAGTATCTTCTAAAAGGAGTTCTATCAGACTATCTTTGCATCTATCCATTTATCTACCCATCTATCCTCTTTCCTTGTCTCTTTTTCCAGCCATCCATCCACAATTGTGATCCTGGAGCACAAAACCAGTCATAAGTAGCACGGGTGTATTTGTAGCAATAGCCAACAATACATTGTATGGGTCAAAATTATAGATTTTTCTTTTATGCCAAAAATCATTAGGATATTAAGTAAATATAATGTTCCATGAAGATATTTTGTACATTTCCTACCATAAATATATCAAAACGTCATTTTTGATTAGTAATATGCATTGCTAAGGACTTAATTTGGACAACTTTAAAGGCCATTTTCTCAATATTTAGATTTTTTTTGCACCCTCAGATTCCAGATTTTCAAATAGTTGTATCTCGGCCAAATATTGTCCTATCCTAACAAACCATACACACTGAAAAAACGTTTTTCAAGCAGTACTTCATCCAATTAATAAATTGTCTTTCAATTAAATTTACCATTATTTGTTTTATTTTTCAAGTAATATTTTTTTAGTTCGAAACATTGATAAATATAAATATTTTTCATTAAGAGCTCAACTAAAACATATTTGTTTTGACGAATGTAAAATATCAAGGTTAGATTAACTCACATTATTAAATTTATATCATGACCATGCCTCCTCACACTGGTGCTGCGAGTAGGCCTGTCACGATAACAACTTTTTGTTGTGCGATATATTGCCCTAGAAATAATTGCGATAAGCTATATTATTGTCATTTTAAAGACCATTTTATGCCACTGAATATATAATCATAATATAAAAGCATAATAATGCAAGAAGGCCTACACACTTCCAAATGACAACAAACTTTTAATTTTCAAGAATATATAGATCATGTAAATTAAGTATCAATACATTAGATACCTTAAAAAGCTGAATAAAAAGTAAATAAATATTTTCTAACAAAAAGTGCAAAGTAACGAGTATAAAAAAGAAAAATCCACAAAGAACTCGTATGGAGATTTTTCCATCTACAGATTTTTCCCAGACCTTCTTTTCTCTGTAAATTAAGGGTGCACACTATTTCTGAAAAACACAATCACTACTTAGCAGTCAGATGTCCGTATGCACAAAGGCACAGATCCCTAAACAAGATCATATCTGCAGATGAAACTTTTTTTTTTTTTTGTAGAAGCATTTTTAAAATTTGAACTAGCACCTCATGACTACACCGCGTTATGTACGAAAAGCTGCAAAAGACACAGGCACGAGTGGAATGTACAAAACATGGTGACATTAATTTTTAAGTAAATATAATGGGCGATATATTGCGTCACCAAAAATTATTGAGGTCATGTACATATATTGCGCGATAAGTCGATATATTGATTATTGCGACAGGCCTAGCTGCGAGTCAGTTAACGACACCATTTTGTCACTGTGTGATTGTGTGTGAATTCAACGAGCTGAGGATGAGAAGGTGGAAACTTTGTTTTAGATAAGTTAGTTGTATGGACGTTATTTTCCGCCATTTACCTTTTGCCGCTCTTTCTTTTCCTCGAGAGACTGTTTGTGATCGGCGAAAATTGTTGTTTGTCTAAACGACGGAGGAGAGACGATGGTGGCACTAATATGGTGAGTGCAATAATTAAACGACCACGTATAATAGACATGGCTGTTGTTTGAAAGAGTACGTTTAAATTAATTAACGGTGTAAATACAAAAACGGATGAATATACTTCTGTTCTATCTAGGTTCAGAGCCCTCTTAACGACTATTTTGTTTTGGAAGGAAGAAGAAATGGAAAAGAGAGCACAGCTAACGTTACATAAACATTATCCCCTGGATTCACAGGCCAGTCTCAGACTAAAATGCATGTTCAAGCCATCTTAACTGAAAATATCTTGTACTGACACATCTTAAAATATGTCGGTGCCATTGCCGTGTCTCAAGATGCACACCATTAAAGTTCTTAAGGCATTTTTATAAAAGTTATTTAAATATCCTAATTGAACCAAGGCCTAGTCTTGGCTTAAGCCAAACCCTGTCTGTGAAACCCTGTCTATGTTCAAACATGGAAGTTATACAAGAACGAAACAATGGTGTTGTTCACATCAGGCATGTACATACATTTAAATTACTTTATGCACTAAAATGTACACTTATGCCACCTCACAGCAAAACTCCAGAGCAGCTGTGTGTCATGTGGGTTAACTGAGACCTGTTCTGAGGAGGATCACTTTATTGACTGGCGCACTGCACAATTAAATGTAAACCCTTAAGTCAGATCCCCTTATAAAAACTGTAACTTTAATGTTTGCTCTTCACAGAAAAGATGTCAACGACAAGTCTGACATCACCCAAAGGCCAGCTCTTTTTACAGTAAACCAGGTACGTATAAGTGCATTCATCACATGTTGCATTTGCCATAATTACAAGATTCCAACTTGGAAAAAGAATTCATGTCCTTGTAGAACTCATAATTACCATCTGTAATCTGGGAATTTTCGGAGAGCTTCTACTTGTACCACATGACTGTACATGACTGCTGCGGATTAATTTAGGCATAGATAGTGTTGCCGTAGAAACGCACAGTTCCCGGTCCAAGGACATGAACAGCTCTAAATAGAACATGGTGTGAACGCAGCATATGATCTTGAGTATTTGACAACAGCGTTATCTAACTGACTTGATAATGTCTTTATCGATCTGTTTCTCCCTCTGTTCGGATGTGAACGCAGAGTGGAATAAAACCATATAGTTTTGATGCCGTTTGTTTTGATTCTGAGATAGACTGTTTTATGTTAGTTTGTTCAACTATTTTTTTCATGTTTTATGGGGAAATGTTTTCAGATAAAAAACTCATGTTTTTAAATTAACATTTGGAATTGACTTAAAATAAAACAGAAAATTGCATGAATGTTCCTTTATTTGTTTGCTTTTTTTCTTAATTTTCTAGTTTAACAAATTGGAAAAATAACACAACTGACATAGATTTAACTTGGAAATTACACTGAAAACATTTTCATTCATCCAATTTAAAACAAATTCTATATATTTTTTAAACTTGAGCCAATGAAAAATAAATAACTTGCCCTAAACAATATTTTCTATGTCTATGAAAACTATAAAAAGACATTTCTTAAATGAGAATGTTTGTTTTGATTAAATCTATATATTTTTTTGTTTTGGATCAAAAATTGAATTTAAATGAATTGACTTTCTTCAACAAGAAAAATATACTTTGTGCCAAGTTTTATAAATAGTTTTCATAGACATAGAAAATGTATTTATTAAAAATCAAGTTATTTATTTTTCATTGGCTCAAGTTAAAATATATAGATGTGAATCATTACCCTAAATTTTTTTAATTGGATGAATGAAACACTTTTTTCAGTGCCTCAATGGAAAGCAATTTCAAAAAACTGACTCTTATGACTGCATGGTTTTGTGGTCTAGGGTCACAATTGTATCAGACCTGATGATGACGCTCTTCTGCATGATTTGATGTGATCCAAAAAGCACCTTGAGCTTAAGTAGAAGAACATCTGACCTTCTGTACAAAGAGTGATGATTAATGTCACTACTTTACTTATTAGATTAGTGACCTATGTATTGCCGAATGTGAAATATTTCTTATTTCATAACTAACTTACATTTTTACAATTTTGGTCTAGGGTCACAATTGTATCAGACCTGATGATGACGCTCTTCTGCATGATTTGATGTGATCCAAAAAGCACCTTGAGCTTAAGTAGAAGAACATCTGACCTTCTGTACAAAGAGTGATGAATGTCACTACTTTACTTATTAGATTAGTGACCTATGTATTGCCGAATGTGAAATATTTCTTATTTCATAACTAACTTACATTTTTACAATTTAAAAAAATCACAGTTTGTGAATACGATTATAGACATTTAGACCCCACTGAATATTGGACACGTTAAATTGATCAAAAGTGAAAGTAAAGATATAATGCTAATAAAAGATTGTATTTTAAATAGGCCTAAATGTTGTTCTCTTTAACTTTATATACATCAAAGAATCCCATCAAAAATGTGTCACGGTTTTCACAAAAATATGAAGCAGCACCATTGTTATCAACATTGATAAGAAATGTTTCTTAAGCACAAAATCAGCATATTAAAATGATTTCTGAAGGATAATGACACTGAAAACTGGAGTAATGACTGCTGAAAATTCAGCTTTGCATCACAGGAATAAATTACATTTTAAAATTCATTAAAATAGAAAGCATTTCCTTTAAATTGTACTAAAATTTTACTGTTTTACTGTTTGTTGATCAAATAAATGGCAGTGAGCCAGTGACCATAAGAGACTTCTTCCAAAACATAAAAAAAAATGCACCAAACCAAAAGTAATGAATAAAGAATGAAACAACTAGAGAGAGTTGAGTGTGTAAAGCAGCTCTGGAGGCCTGTGTGACGATGTTTCAAACATGGACCTCTACTCTACATTCACCCTCTCCTCTCTCATAGACCTAAACATTAAGTTTGTAGTTTTGCACACATTCATTCTCTCATTCTCTCTCTCTCTACAAGTGATTGTGAAGGGACTGTCAAAATACATAAGACAAGAAATGTCAGGAAGCACAAACTGCACATGTACAACTGTGAGAACCTTCCAGGCTTGATTCAGACCTTCTAGGCTGAATCTTCTAATGAATTAAGTAACAGACTGACAAAATTGTTTTGAAAGTGTTCATTGTGCGTATGACTGACTGCTTTGACCTGATGTTTGTGAACACTAAATGCAGTCTGCTGATCTCTCTAAATGAAGTGAAGTGTGTTCTCATGTTCTCTTCTCTCTTCATCTTTCTTCCCCTACTCTCTGCCTAACCGCTCTGTGATAATTGAATCAGGGTTCAATTAGGCATGACTGGGAGAGAGAGCAGCACATTCACTCTCTCTCTCTCTCTCTCTCTCTCTCACACACACTCGTACCACACCCTCTGAGCAAAACAACACCCGACTATATTTATCAAGTGTATTTGGGTCCATAATGAGAAAATATCTCCCTCTGTGACTGCTTTGACCTGATGTTTGTGAACACTAAATGCAGTCTGCTGATCTCTCTAAATGAAGTGAAGTGTGTTCTCATGTTCTCTTCTCTCTTCATCTTTCTTCCCCTACTCTCTGCCTAACCGCTCTGTGATAATTGAATCAGGGTTCAATTAGGCATGACTGGGAGAGAGAGCAGCACATTCACTCTCTCTCTCTCTCTCTCTCTCTCTCTCACACACACTCGTACCACACCCTCTGAGCAAAACAACACCCGACTATATTTATCAAGTGTATTTGGGTCCATAATGAGAAAATATCTCCCTCTCTGATCTTTTCTTGTTCTCTGTAAATATCTTCCCTCTCTCTTTCTCTGTGTGGGTTGGGGACATTCATGTCATATTCACACACAGACTCAATTCCTCACATAAATTACTTTACTGTCACACTCTAGGAGATTATTATGCCACTATAATATTATACCGTTTATGAAAAAAACAACAACAACAAAGAACAAATCAACAACATGTCTAACAGGTCTATTAACATACAGAATCTCTGAAACATTAAAGCGAGTGTCAAGTATTCAAAATAAAGATACAACAATCCCATTTTTCAAGCAAAACGCCTCACAAAAATAAGATTATAGCTAAATAGCATGTCTAAATCAGCAGCTCATCTATCACTAATGTTCTCAGAACTCAAACTACTTTCAATATTTCCATCTCCACTTGTAGGGCACAAAGAGATACTACCTGTGGTTAGGACATGTGTGAACCGACTTCATACAGCCACTGAAATCCTTAGACACCAAAATGGCTCATAATAGAATCGGAATCAGAAAAAGATTTTTGCAATGAATTTGACTCGGTAACAGAAGAAGCTTTCAGATTTGATAATTCAGACATTTTTAACGTCTAAATAATTTGTGCAAATCAAGATCCCTCTACAACGATTTTGGCTTGCAAACACCAACAGCGTGGTAAAATCTCAGGTAACTGAACAGACACAATAAGAGAAATTATGGAATACATATTGCTAACGATGCACAAAAAACATTTAGTCCTGACGACTACACGCATAAACATTCTTTCCTTCCTCATTTCACATCAACAGGGTCCAATAAAAGAGCAGAGGAAAACCTCTAACCGTAAAACAAGAATTATGACAAAGAAAAGATCTGAGACGTACAGTAAAGCTATATAGCCCTGGGTGATGTTGTAATGTGCGGGTGCACACCCAAACACACATGGACAACACACACACACACACATACACACTCTCTCACTCAAATATACAGTGGTTTACAAATAAACGGTTCCTCTTTCCCTCCTCATAAATAAAAACAGACACAGGCTACAGATGAAGGAGAGCAGCCTGCTGGAGAGTGAAACGTCCAGAAAAGAAAACAGACAATTCATTTTCTAGGTTTAAAACCGTCAGTAGTCAAGCAGATCAAACTGCAAAGTAGTCATTTACAAAATAATTCTGAATCTCAATGTATATAATATCTATACTAGAAACCACTGAATATTTGATATTGTGATATTATAATGTGATATTATGGCATAAATCAATAATCAGTTTCACCAATATCAGTTCTTTAATATCAGATCTACAGATAAATGTGTTTATCTGTAAATTCAGATGGTTTCTAAAGGATTTTTTTTCAATAATAATAATAATAATGTACTGTTGGAATAAATCATACAACTTTCTATGTAACAGCCATGTTTACATGCAATAAAAGGAGAGAAAAAAGTTGTAAATAATACCAGTTTATTAACTTTTACATTTAGTCATAAGGAAAAGTCGATTCTGCACATCACACAACACGTGTTTCTAATTATGAAGAGCATTTTCACTTAACCTTTATCGTTTACCACAAAAAAAGATATGCATGCACAGAAAACAATACCAACAGACTGAACTCGTGAGTCTGTAGTTAAATCATTGAGAAATACGTGAATGACTTGTGCACTGATTGATTGACAGGCTGTGCAGCCGAATCCTGAGCTCACGGCAGCGTTGACAACAACAACAACAATGTGATTTTTATATTACAGTTCGACCATTTCAGTCGTTTATCACGGTAAATACACGCTTCATACGCTACTGAAGGGTAAAATGCGATCATTAACCCAAGCGCGCGGTTTAAACGAGTTTCTGTAAGAATAGCGGTGTCATCTGTTTGTATACACTGTAGCCACGCTACTTAATCCTCTCAGGAAATCATGCTCTCTGACTGAAACAACACTAGTGTTTAACACACACACACACACACACACACACACACACACACACACACACACACACACAACGATGTTCAACTCGACTTTACACAAACATTTGCGGAGCATCCGACGCTCAGCGCGCTTTGCGTTAGAGTGAGGGAAAAGTCTTGAAGGCTACTTACTTCGTGTTCTGGATACGGAGGTATTCCAACAAGGCAAAATGCAACTCCATTCATTGGACAGCTTAAATTGTTTTGAAGGGGGATACCGAGAGGGGGTTCCGGTGGGGTCGCGATAAAGATGTGTATAAAATAATTCTGCTTTGAGCGAGTTATCTTGGACCGTGGCTTTCACCTATCCCGTTTTCTTCCGTCCCCTCGCCTCTTTCCCGTTGTTTGGGCTGCCCGCAGTGCCCTCCCTCTTCCCTCGCCCCGATGCAAATCCGTTCAGTTCGTCCACTGGCCTGTCCTACTACAGCACAACGCGTTGCATTAATCTGTGTGTGGTAACGAGTGGCGCGGCGCGCCCTCTGGCGGCTATTACGCGAAACGCCGCTTAGCGTTTGCGTCGCGTTTGCGTTGCGTCGCGTTCGGAAACCGTGACGTAGCAGGACGTTCAAGGCCAGGAAAACAAAGCCCTCATTGTACCCAGATAAAAAGATAGACGGGAACGAAAAGACATAACAGAAAATAGGAAGGTGAGTCAAGTATGAGCGTGTAGAGAGAAAGATACAACTGCCAAGACTGCTTTATATGTTACTAGCAGCCAGCTACAAAAACGACCATGGTAAAGTGATGGAATCAGATGAAAATACCGTGGTATTAAATGATTAGTAAAAATAGTGCGTTTTATATGTGTCTTTTGGCAATGGACCATGATATTCTTGGGCTACCATGTAAAAATCACATTAAATACATATCATGATAGGCTAGGGTGACCATACGTGCCATTTTCCCAGGAAGCGGCCTGGCCAGGATTTCTATATTGCCTAAAATATCTAGGTTTTGGCTTTGTTTGCGAGTGCAAACCAATCGGTGTATGGCATCAAAATACCTCGAGAGCATTTTGAAAGCATAAGGAACCGTCTGTATGGTATTTTGATGCCATACACCGATCGGTTTGCACTCGCAAACAAAGCCAAAACCTAGATATTTTAGGCAATATAGAAATCCTGGCCAGGGAAAATGGCACGTATGGTCACCCTATGATAGGCTACACAAATGAAACATTCAGTATCATGTTACATTTGCATATCTTTATTAATGGTATAACCATGGTACATGTCCAAAACACACTGTCCATAACGAAAAACTTTATAGCTTATGTAGCCTAACAGCCATTCATTCTCAAGAGAGACACATGTAGCCTAGCATTTTAACATTAAAGGGTTAAAAATGGTTTTTATCTTTACTCGGTCAAAAATTGGAAAACAATGTTTTAAAAATGTGTAAATAACAGCTTAAATAAAAATGTCATTATTAAATAACTAAACATTAACTCTGCATATCCAATATAAAAATTACCTGTATAAATAATGAAAAGTTGATTTTTATATTACAGTAATCATTTTATCGTAATGTAATTTTACACTGAAAGTTTATTGCTTGCCACAAAAATATTTTAAAATATATACACCGCAAATGCACAGTAAACATACAGCACATGAACACTGAAAACATGATTTTTTAAATTATTAGCAGTTGTAGTAAATGACATGTCCATTGATTGACAGACTTGCAGTAAAACCATGGTAGCTAAAAAAAAAACATGGTATTACCATGGAACTTTTGTTAGTGTATATTCTGACACATACTGACTCTTCGATGGTTTACTAAAGAGAAATCATGGCAAAAATACTTTTCTCCGAAAGAGTGACACAACATGAGATGGTTATGAATCATGCATGTTGGAAAATGGGAGCTGGAGAGGTCAGAGGTTACAGATTGGGAACTATAACCAATGCAACCTGCAGAATGTGACGATTAAACATAGGCGCTTCAGTCTCTGCAGGTCACGCTGTGGTCATGACAGATCAATCAATGAGATGCAGGCAAACGGACGAGCAAATGTAGTATTGATTTAAAGGCCACTGCTTTAGACCGGTCATTTTACCACAGAAAAATACAATGCTGGATTTAAAGTCTTACTTAGAAACAATGAATAAAAATAGCTCACAAAAGCGTTCATGTTTGTGTTTTTCCGTCTTGACTTCCTTGAAGAACTGAAGCTGCCTGTCTTTGGTATGTTAGTTTGATTTGCGGGAAGACTTGGGTGTGAAATGACTGTCAAGTAAATATACAGTAGGAAGTGGACTCAAGCTGGCTCATTGTTATTGGCCGACCGGCGGCACATTGACAAACCTGCCTGGAGACATGGCAAACAGTGACTTAACTTCTGTGCTCACTTAGATCAAGTTAAGAAAGTCAGCGGTGGAGTACATTAGGTCACAGCGGGACAAAGACAAAACAAAACCTTGCTTTTGTATGCTGTCTTGTTGATTAAACCGAACTGTATTGAATTGAAGAGTTAGGGAGTTCTGGAAAGCTGCAGACCATCAGCCAGCACCTTAAAGTTCCTCGTCCTCGGGGCAATGAGAAACACACTGCTGGTGCTGGAGAAAACACAGAGAACGTGGCACTGGGCCCTTCCACTGACTCAATGACTCAGCAGCCCATGTGGCTGTCATTAGAGAGACAGAAAGAAAAAGAGAGAGCCTTTTGCAATACTCGAAGCTCCTTTTTTTGTGTTTCTTCAACACATAAATCAAACGAGGCAGGAGATGTTTTGCTGATTTTGTGTATATCTGAGTTTTGAGGGCAGTAGTGGTCCACAATATGTGGAGTAGCCTGAAAAGTAATGATATTTGTATTATTTATTTATTTATTTTGGTGCAGGAAATCTGCATATTTAGAATAATTTATGAGGATCATGTGACACAGAACACTGGAGTAATTATGCTGAAAATTCAGCTTTGCCATCTAAGAAAAATATATTAAATATAAATAAATACAAATTGTAATATATTAAGTATATACTTTTTAATATATTAAATATATTAAAATGAAAAAAATAATATTTTCAATTGCAATAATATTTCACAATATTGCTGTTTTTACTGTATTTACGATCAAATAAATGCAGCCTTGGTGAACATAAGAGACTTATTTTAAAATATATATTTTCAACCTCAAATGTTTGAATGGTAGTGTATTCCTCATTCAATGCATCTGTGTTTTATACTGATGCATTCATTCCTAACTGTAATGTGTGGTGTGTGTGTGTCCGTGCTTGTGAGAGAGAGAGTGTTTAGCTCAGAATCCCCTCCAGTGCCCATTATCCTCTCTTACCACCAAACCAGATCAAATGATCCCAATAACCCCATGCAAGCCACAAGATAAGAGGAGATACAGCGATTGGGAGACTGTAGCTCTGTGCGAAAACACAGCCGCATGTAGGTTATTTATCACATCATTTCCATTCTGCTGCCCTTTTGCTTAGCTCTTTTGGGCTCAAAAAACTTTTTCTTTTTATTTACTTTTATGTTAAAGTCACTCTTATGCATTGTAGCAAAACAGTTGTTAAATCAAGCGTGTATATGGCTCCAGCAGAGTCCTTCCCATCTGCTTCTCTCATCATCATCATCATCATCATCCATGCAGCGCTCGTAATAAAGCCCGGCAGCTAGCTTGTAAAAACTACACTTAGTACTACAGTGTGTTTTTATGTAATGATCTAATGTTATGCTATAAATTCAAGCTGTGTGTGGGTCTTTCCCATTTCTTTACGAAGATGTACAGTGGGGTTCAAATAGAGTCCCATAATGAAAATGCCTAAATTTTGTATATTTCTTCATTTTCATTAGAATTTATATTATCAGCACAACAATTGCATGTATTTGCTTTAATAACAACAGCACTCAAGCTGCATGAACCCCACAAGTTGGTGTTTAAATTTGAATTTGATTGTCATATGATCCAGCATGATTTGAGACGATTCAAAGAGCATCTTGAGCTTTCTTTGAGAAGAAGAGCCTCCGACCTTCTGTACAAAGAGTCACTTGATCAGTGTCGCTCATTTACTTTCATTTCATTAAATGACCTCTCTTAGTCATTTTACGTCATACTGTTTCTTTGTTTATACTTTCTAATAATCCCAAAGCCTTTTGTGTATTTCCAAGTTTAAATAAAAAATCCCAGATTAATATGGACTCGTATGGTTGAACCCCACTGTCTGTGTCTGGGACAGGAGGAGGGAGGGGTCTCAGGGTTCACGACCCCAGCATGTCTTCTGTGGTCCCTACAACCTGTCGTAAATCTACGTTGTTCAGTTTTTTGGCGATGAAGAGACTTGCTTTTTTGTGGAAGACTGATATGATTTTGTGTGTTTTACAAATTACCGGGCTAAAGAAAGAAACGTCATACTAAACCAGCAACAATTACTCAACTCTGACTTAGATTAAAAACTTAATTATACAAGTGTTGACTACTTGCTATAAATATTGAATGTATTTCGAGGCCCTTAGAAAGCAGTGTTTATATATAGTATGAATATATGAATGTGCATCAGAAACATCTGTGATACTGTGCTATATTATCCCTGGAGGAAAGAAGAAAGAGGAAATGCTCTGAATTGTACTGTACTATGTTACATGAACTACCATTTTCTCTGTTTATGAGCTGTGATGAGGATACTGAGGCTGTTTTTGGTCGCTGAGACCATCTCATGGTGCTTGTAAAGCGCTAACGTCCTGTTTCCTCATAATTCACATCTGGCATAGCATACATACCACTATTTCCTTTCTCTTTACATCACTTCCTTTGGGCTAAAGGTCAAACACCAAAGGGATAATGCCTCATTTTCAAAAACATCCATACATGCACTACAGTGGTTTTGAAATGTTCATGAACGAGTTCAGCACTGAGAAAATAGATATTAAATGCTAGAAGAAATGTTATTGTTTCTACTTTTGGGTTAAAGTTCATTAAATGAGCTCCTTTGGGACGTCACCAACATTTACAAAAAATGTCTGAGTATAATAACCTAATATCATGTTCAATCCAGCTGGTCCCAGGCATTGCTTTAAAGCAAGCTGACTCTGTTAAATACATTAAGATCTGGAAAGCGCGTCATCTGAAAAACATATCTTAGAAGTACATGCCAGTTTCTTTAAAGCCAGACAGTCCATGCTCCATTTAAGAGCAATAGTTTTGCCCCGTAACCTCCCTTATAATTTACTGCAACTACAAAAACAATGTTTGCATTATAAATCTATCAATAATGTTAGTTAGTTTGCTAATATGAGGCCGTTTTCTGCTGCCACGTGGAAACACATGTAGATTAAACATGGAAACATCTGCTTCGGTGAGCACAAACCCTCAGCCATTTGCCCACTAACTGCAGAGTGGGATGAATTTCCCTCCAAATATAATCTATAATCTGCGTAATCTAACCAGCATGATACCAAAACCGAAAATATCGCAATATGGCGACGAGAGAGATGAAATAAATGACAGGCATGCAGAATAGAAGAGCTAATGGATGTGAAAGGGTGGAGAAGAGGGCACAAGATGAAGAAAATATGAATGAGACAGAGATGAATTAGTGCAAGACAACCTCTCAATCGCTCTCTTTCTCACTCATATATGCAATTCAGGGCTGGTGGACAAGTAACAGGTCATTAGCTGCAGCTGTAATGTCAATAAGTACTCAGACAGCAGCAGAGAAAACAGGCTCATTCAGACAACATGAGAGCTCTTTTGTCTTGTGGTGAGCCTTCGGAAGAAAGATGGCCTAAAGTTTGTCCCTTGCAGTAAATGTATTGTCTACATCAAATGGAAACTTGTTTTATTAAGTGTCTTCTAGATACAGAGTATAAAATGCACAGTTGCTGTCCGAGTGCTGATCTGGAATGATTTAATGCTGATATTGATGGAGCATCTGCAGTTTCCTTTCAATAAACTGCAGCGCAGTATCTCACAGATTCTGTGTGCACATTTGTAGCCATTCCCTAGACATTAAAAATGGCTTGTAGACAGTTTGGTGAAAACAAATCTCATGTAAGATGAGACCAAAACTTGATTCAAAGTCAGAGCAAGGGAAGAAATAAAGTCTCTTGGTAGAGATTATTTTTGTTTGTTCATAAAAGGATCCATTTACAAGCCATTTTACTTCCGTAATGTGACAAGGACTGCACCACTCCAAGTGTACTAATATACTGTTTAACAGCACTAGGACTTTTCACTGTTTGTATCACTCCCCTTGTCTGTTTTCACACATTCCAGAGAGACTATCAGCCTGTGGGTATTTTACAGCTACTCCTTCTGCAGGTTACAATAACAGCAGTAGGTGGTAATTAATGCAATATTGAGTGAAAATATTTTGGGTAGGATTAGTATTGCACCACTTGCTCACCAATGGATCCTCTGCAGTGAATGGGTGCCGCCAGAATGAGATTTCAAACAGCTGATAAAAGCATCACAATAATTCACAAGTAATCCACATGACTCCAGTCCATCAATTAATATCTTGTGAAGTCAAAAGCCGAATGTTTGTGAAAAACAAATTCATCATTAAGACGTTTTTAACTTCAAACTGTTGTTTTCGGCTAAAATATGAGTCCTACATCCATAGCATTGCTTAAAAAATGTCATCTTGTCTGAATCAGGAGAGAAATATGCACAGATACAAGCGACCATTTACAAGCAAAAACAGTCCAACACAGTTCTAAACAAATATATCAGCGTTAAGGAAGCATTTATATGGATTATGGACTCGGATTTGGCCAGAAGTAGCAGTTTAAAGTTACACCATTTAATGCTAAATTTTTCTAAATCTGTTCAGATGGAGAGACAAACTAATCTACATCTTGGATGACCTGAGGGTGAGTAAATTTTCAGCAAGTTTTAATTTATGGTTAAACTATTTCTTTAAGACAACCTGGTGGGGAGAATCAAAACTAAGAAAATATGGATTGGTTAGAAATTGTATCTGATTTTTTCCGACACCACCAATGAAATTGATAAGAATATATAGACTCCACTTTATTGGTATTTAAATAATATGTTGAACATTATTCTTGTACATACAGAAGCAGTAGAAACAGTACTGAATAAAATGTTTCTGTTGATGTATGTTTATTTGGCAGATCTTGCATCTAATCCACATCATCTGAGATAAAGAAATCAAACCATGTGCAAGTTTCACTCGGAGATGAAGCTGACTGCAAGAAGCAAATCACACCAATTGGTAAGGCCAGCCGAACTGAACACACCTAATATGAAGGCTTGTCACCTTAGCCAAAACGGAAAGTCAAAGGTGGAGAAATTATAAAAAAAAAAAAAAGATTCAAAAAAATTGCTGCATATTAGATACCAATAAATACTGACCAATCAAATGAACCGGGTCCCCTTCCTCATTAGGTCTGATTCCTCTACAGCCACTTCTTTCATTTTGTGAAAGTCTTTAATCACTACATCCCTCTATCCCAGTGATGGGCAATCTTGGTCCTTCCAGGCCAGTTTTCTGCAGAGATTTGATCCAACCCTGATAAAAACTCACCTGCCTGTAGCCTTCAAGTAGTCTTGAAGACAATGATTAGCTGGTTCAGGTGTGTTTGATTAGGGTTGCAGCTAAACTCTGAAGGAAAGTGGCCTGGAAGGGCCAAGTTTGCCCACCCCTGCTCTATCCCATAAGCACGCTACCAGCTCGTGCCAACTGTCTGTTTCTGCATTACTGACTACAGTTGCAGCAGTGTCTTGGCTCATGGACCTAGCTGTTTTATACATATCATAGATAAATGTACAGCTTTTTGATGGTGTTAAGACAAGAAGGAGCTGCAAACAGATCAGAAGAAACTAGCAGGACGAACTCAGCTGTTATTTTTAGTAGGTTTGCACTTGTGCTTACAGAGCCAGCTACTGTTACTGTCCTACAGTCATTCCATACACCTAATCAATGAGACAACCTTCACACACACACACATATTCTGGACTGTATCATAGTCCAGGGAAAATGTCAAGTATGTGAAGCATTTATCTTTTACCTTATACTCCCCTGCACCAATTAGAGCAGAGAAGTGTGTTACTTTTTTTCACAGTATCGATCTACTGCTGTTCTCAGTCCATGGTGGACTGCTGTTTGGCTAGTTAGTTGTTAGTGCCTGTTGGCATTTTTCCATGACAATGCATTTACACAAATAAACACACATTTGGAGGTTGGATCAGGTCCCTGTTCAGCTCTGACCTGCTCTGCCCATAACATCCTCTTCCTATTCTTCTCTTAACACTCAATTACACATGAGTGATACTTCTGAATGTCAAACACTATAAATCTACAGGGGAAATGGGAATCTGAGATATTCTATAACATCCGGCACCACAATATTACCATAAATCAAGCTAAGGATCATGTCACAAACTAATATGTCATTAAACAGACATAAATTACTTCAAAAATGCTGATGATTGATTCACACACACACACACACACACACACACACA
>NW_015505216.1:4420681-4436561 GCF_001515645.1 Sinocyclocheilus grahami | reverse complement strand
CCTTAAAATAAAGTGTTACCCAATATTTTTAGCATTCTATTTTTTTTTTTTTTGTGATTACTGAAGCACCTCTGTAACCCTAGTAATTTCCCCACTGGGGTTAATCAAGTTAACAATCTGTCATGTTTCTTTAAGTGCAAAATTACCCTAAACTTTAGTACAATGCTTACCTATAACTGCAGTTATCAAATATGATACTTGTCTGGACTAGTATCTGCGTGCTCCTGTTTTAGGTGCATCGCTGTCATGCAAAGCAGAGTTTAAGGTTACTCTTATCTGATTTTAAGCAGTGATACGGCAAAGACTGAATTCAAATCAAACGGTGATTATGATACCAACACCCTTTCTAGATGAAATGCTGTATGATGTTCTTTGAATGACATCAGCATCACAAAAAGACAATCATGAACAGAATAAGCTAAAAACATTCAAAGCAAGCCGCACGGTAGTATTGAGGGTTGTCTTGCTGTTAGAGATTGATGCAAGCATCCTGCTGTGCTGTTTGCTTTTGCCCGAAGCATCACTGGCATGAAACGGGAAACATGTTTGTTCTGTGTAATAGTACACAGGCTGTATATGGCTCACCTGCTCCATGCTTCAGCAATCCTTCTTCCGCCTCCTGTTCCCACTCATGGCACACTATTCCGGCTTCTCAGTGCAATATTCCCTCAGTATCCTCCCTAATTAAGCAATCCTTACAAAAATCCACAGACGTCCTTACATAACCGGGAGGCTCCCTGAAGATGAGCCGCTGAGATGCATTCCCTCTCCGACAGCCTGTTATCCAGTCAAATGCTCCAGAGTGTGTGTTCCTATTATATGTGCCACTTTCTCTCTCTCTCTCTCTCTCTCTCTCTCTCTCTGTCTGTCTGTCTGTCTGGTTTTGTTGTGATCCTTTGCTCCAGGCTATGTGCTAAAGCAAAGGCACAGGGTCAGGGCTGTGGCTATGATTTCCTCTACTCCGTTACGGCAGAGGATACGAGACTCCCTCTCACTGGTTTGTTTGCTTCACACTCTTCACCTTGCCTTCATGCTTCCAACTCAACCCTCCCTCTTTCTCTCCCCACTTCCCTCCTCTCCATCCCTTCCCCCACTCGTATGGATTCTGAGGGAGAGGAAGAGGGGGGTTGGTCACAGTGGTACCATGTGACTCCCAGCGTTGGGCCGTGGGACCCAATGAACTGAAGCTTTTTCTGTATCTATGGTGGGACCCCACTGATGCCCAGCCAGGCTCATGCCTAAGAGGAAGCTTCTGTCACCATTGGCAACCATAGAGCACAGCAGCCATAATGTGAGTGTGACATGCTCATGTGAGACTCTGCAGCAACATGCTGTGCTGAGAACATGCAGCTACATGCAGTTTGCGGATAAATGAAATAAGGCTGCTTGCGCTGTGTGTGAGAGAGAGAGAGAGAGAGAGAGAGAGTCAAATGTGTGTGATTTAGAGTTTTACTGACCTCTGTAAAGCCGGTCTCACACTACAGGAGTTTTAAAATCCTAACCGATTATGAAATCTGGTTGCAGCACACACATAAGAAGAATCTTTGCAGAATATCTTGCCTCAAATCTTAAACATGCACACACTACAAGATTTTAACATCGTGGCGCATCACACACTACAAGATATTACGATTATCATGCCAGAGGAAGCGCCTCACGTGATCTCACGCAGCAGATCGTCATTGATTTTTCAGTGATGTTTACATATGCTAGCTAGTGTGCTAGCTGCTTTCTACACTCACCCAGTACATTCAAAACTGAGGCGATTTCACTCCAGTGCTTCTCTTTTCTCCTTACAGTTGTGATACGTTTTCGACATATTATACAGACAGTCGTGTTACTATAAAACGTCAAGAAGCAGTTTCCTCCATCTCCACTATTCAAGTGGGCCGTACAGCAGCTGTTTTGCGGTCGCGCATTGGCTATTGTGAAAGTACTGACGTAATCATATAGCCGTCATCATCCCGATTTAAATCCTAAATATCAAACATGTTTGATATGATCGGGGCGGCCCCGATTTTTGTGCGAGTAGATCGGGAGGTGCAAGATTCGATCGGTGAACGCCTCACATTACCAGATAATCCGCACCGAACATCGGGACCGATCGAGGGGCTCGACAAGATTTTTGCTCCGATTCTCGGGAGGGGGAAATCGGGCTAAAAATCCTATAGTGTGAGCCAGGCTTAAGGCATGCATGTTTTTCATACTCTTAGAGATGAAATATAAATGTCATGTTCCTACAGTCCTGAAAAACCTGTACACTCTTAAGAATGAAGGTTCTTTATTGGTATTAATGGTTCCATGAAGAACCTTCAACATCCATGGAACCTTTCCATTGCACAAAAGGTTCTTTATATTAGAAAATGGTCCTTTAAATTATTAAAATGTTCTTTGCACTAAGAAAAAATGGTTCTAAGAACCTTGTTACTTTAATCTCTGGTTTGGGAAACCAGAATGAACATTAGCACCCCCTTTGGAGCCTTTATTTTTAAAAGTGTACATATCAGTCTTGTTAAAAATTTTTAAATATGTTATTTATAGGTCTGTGGAAATTAATAAAAGGACATTTAAAACATTTTGTTCTCTGGTTTTAATGTATTTCATCAACAAGCAATTATATTTTGTGACTGCTATGGTATCATATCATACAAGCAATATGCTGTTCTGAATATCCTGATATTCTGAATTATAATGTAATCACAAGACTAATCACATATATTCCAATCAACAGCACGATCATGAGTGTGATATTGGTTTTATACAACAGTTTAATAAACAAGAAGTACAGAGTAACTTAATAAAAATAAGATAACATCGATGATAATAAATGTTTCTTGAGTACCAAACACGCATATTAGAATAGTTTCTGGAGGATCATGTGACACAGGAGTAATGCCTGAAAATTCTGCTTTGCCATTACAGGAAAAAATACTTTTTGATATATATATATATATATATGTGTGTGTGTGTGTGTATGTGTGTGTGTGTGTGTGTGTGTGTGTGTGTGTGTGTTCACTCTTTGAAATTGTAATAATATTATATAATATTGCTGTTTATTGTATTTTTTCAAATGTCTCTTCTTAAAGTTCTTAAAGCATTAAAAGCCTTACCAACCCCCCCACCTTTTTTTTTAAACCTTTATTGTTTTTTTACTTTTATTTTGGTAAAGGCATCCCCTGTGAAAAAAAAAATCCATGTCTGTATTGGTTTGTATTTGTTTAGTACACCAAAAACACCTAAATGTTATTTGTACCCTACACCTTCTATTTGTATATAAAGCCAAGTATAATCAGTGTAACAGATAAAGCCTTTTGCATTATCAGATACAAAACAGTAGGCCTATTTACTTTTCTCAGAGTCTTTCAATTGATGACACCCTTGGATGCCCCAAAGGAAGGTTTTGTAAGTTTTAGCTCACATTTGGGGATGTATTTTCCCCCAAACTATAGTACACACATACATACACACACACAGACATACACACTCACACACAAAGTCCCTTGTACAGACAGGAAAGGCTTGGAAGGAACAGGCATGCTTGGTTAATCAGGAAAAAGACATCCTTGGTCATTTCCCTCAACCTACATGGAGAAAATCCATGATTCACCCAACCACAACAGGAGCAGAGCCAAGTCTGGGAAACATTATCTGTCACACTTCCCCTCTGCCTCACTCATCTGTTGTCACTCCTTCATTCTTTATATTATTTTTTCCTCACCTGTTTTCTCTGTCTTTCTCCATTACAGGAGGGATTCTGTGGACTTAAAAAAAATCTCCCAAAACATTAAGATGCAAATATCTACAAACTGGAATGAAATAAATCCTCTTTTCTGTGAGCAGGCAGTACAATCTGCAACTTTGAACGAGGTTGCTATCATAAACTCAGTCCGCTGTTTAGATCAATCTCTTGTGTGCCTATACTTGAGTTCATGCCTCCTACAAATCTAGATGCAGTTTAAATATTTGTCCTCTAGATGGAAGTAGAGTGAATTATAGGTAGATCTGACGACTTTTTCTTTAAAGAATCTCTCACACCCTGAACAAACAGTATCATCCAATTTAATCATACCATACTCAGACTTGCTGCTCCTTGTTTCTATTGCTGTTGAAATGCAAGATGTCTTCCTCATTCTACTTAACTTATGAGTCGTTGCACCATTCTCAAGTTAGTTTGGAGAAATATGTGAAAAATACTGTACATATGATTAAAAAAATTCTGAATACATTAATGGATTGTCAGTGTAGGTTGTACGTCACTGTCTCTCTAATAAAAAGTGACATTTCACATGCGATCAGTTGGGGATTTTTATTTTATTTTATTTACTTATTTAAAATAAAATAAAAATCCCCAACTGATGTGACAAGATTGATAAAATACAATAATGGTTACAAATCTGTAACCAAACCCATTATACATGATTAAAACCAATGCACTTTTGAAGCATTTTCTGTACACATAACAGAACTATCCATAAATTGCCATACTTGATTTGAGTTTTTTTTTTTTATGTGGACCAACTTGCCAATCAATATGCAAAGCAAAAGAATCTTGTTTCCAGACATACTTAAAACATTTACCTGAGAAAAAAAATTGAGAGAAATTGAATGAAAAAAATTGCATATAGGATATCTTTTTAGATTTTCTTATTAAATATTTAATTTCATTGATTTGTTTCATTTATGTTGTAATTTTAACTCTTATTTATTGCCATGTTTTTTTTTTTTTTTTTCAAAAGCAGTCATTTTCAAGGACATTTTAAAGAAGTAATTTCATGGAAACACTGCATGGCATGACATTTTCATTGATCTCAGAAAGTTTTGTTTGTTTTGCATATAGTAATTTGAGGACGTGTGTTTGACGTGGCTAACAGGTTTAGTTAGTGTTTACCTGCGAGTGCATGCACATTCCTTTGTAACAAAAGACAGTGTTCTAGGATTTTAAAGATTTACAGTCTGATGAAATAAACCCACTTTGACCCACTCAGGTTTGCAATCAAGCTGTGGATTTCCAGAATTGTTCTAGAGAGAGACAGACAGCAACTACAAACTTTCTTGCTGTGCTTCGTGATCTAATGTTGAGCAACTCCGCTCTAGTTTTTAATATTTTTTCTTCATAATTGTATCATTTCATCATCAAATTCAGCTATGGTCTTTACTATGTAATAAAATCTGTCATCATTTACTTACCCTCACTTACAGGTGTGCTGAGAAATTCTGCCTTAAGTTAGTAGCTTATAGATGTACAGGTACTATGTCAAAAATGTGTTTATGCGGTTTAAAGTTAAAAAAACACATTATTTTCCACATACTGTACATTTTTACAAAGCTCATCGGTCTGAAAAGCGAGGTGTGCTGTGATTGGCCAGCTATGAGGTGTGCTGTGATTGGCCGAATACCTCAAGCGTGTGACGGAAAGCACCTTACCATTACTGTGAGGCCGTGTCCCGACGGGCGTGACGAGCTCTTTTGGAAGACCAAACAAAGTAGTTTCACTTTCACAATAAAATTGAAATATAATTTTTATTGAAGTGTTTTTCACACTAAGAAAAAAAATAGTTCTTTTAAGGTTAAGATGTTATTGTTATTTCATTAATCCACACATATAAAGGATTCTTCAGACATAAACGGGGATGGGTTGCAGTAATAGATCCATCATGATTCAAAACGGCCGATTTGAATGAATTGAATCACTCTGTCTCTCCTCCTCCCCTTTGCTGTCCTCTCTTCATACATCTGATTTCTAGTCGTGTCCTCTTTTGGAAGACCAAACAAAGTAGTTTCGCTTTCACAATAAAATTGAAATATAATTTTTATTGAAGTGTTTTTCACACTAAGAAAAAAAATAGTTCTTTTAAGGTTAAGATGTTATTGTTATTTCATTAATCCACACATATAAAGGATTCTTCAGACATAAACGGGGATGGGGTTGCAGTAATAGATCCATCATGATTCATAACACGGCCGATTTGAATGAATTGAATCACTCTGTCTCTCCTCCTCCCCTTTGCTGTCCTCTCTTCGTACACCATCTCTCTTTCTTCAATTCCTTCTGTACTTCATCTTCTTTCTCTGTGTCATTGTTCCTTTGCATTGGATTTTCACAGATGATCTCTTTTGTTCATATTGAACAGTTTAGTAAAGAGCGCTTCCTGTGTTGCGTGCATGACTAACCCTGTAGATGTCTGATGAACAAGCCTGGAAAACCTGAAAACGGTGCTTGGTGGTATTTTAGGTTGTTTGCTTAATTATAAAATACTACTATGAGCAAAAGCAATTTTAAAAGTTACATTAAGCCACATCTTTAACATTTACTACTGGATTTATGACTCATTTTACTCAGCTGTGAGCCAGTTGATGCCTGCTGTACGTGTCTCGTCCTTTTGTTGAGAAAATGTTGCTATAATTAGACCATTTAATGGAGAATGAGAAGCAGCTTTTTTCCATACCAGTAAACAAATCTTTTTTGTTTGTGCTTAATTTAATTGCATGTTAAGCTGCCTATTATTCTTTTTTTTTGCTTCCATATTAAAGTTAATTTGTTCATTTGTTAGGATCATATTGCTGTTGTCTTAAGCCAGGTGCACACTGTATAATAGTCAGTTATGATTGTTTCTTATCAGACTGTACAAACAGTATCCCAAACCATATCAGATCAGAGCTGTCATTAATGTCAGACTGTATGACAGTCAAGACTCTTTAAAAACGAACATATATCATATCGATATCATTTCGTGACACTTTCAGTAATTTACAAAAAGGATACAAATGGTGGCTATAGCAAACAAAAAGTCTTAATTTTGACCATGGCTTGTCTTGAAAAGAAAAATAGATCAAACAAAGATGGTGTGCAGAGCAAGAGGTAGATTGTTGTTGTCACTAAGTGCATCAACAGGTTCTGTGCACCTATTGGTTCTTGGTTCACTGTGCCTCAAAACTTCTGACACTATAGCAAAATATAATCAGATGTATTTTTTTTTTTTACTCGCATTAATTAGCTGTCTGCGAACATGACTACAGATTTTGGCCTTGGATCCGAGAAATTCTTTAGGATTCGCAAAAGTTGTCTCGGATGGCTAAACCATACAGTGTACACCTGGCATGAATCTGGCCACTTAATGTACCTCCATTACCTTCCTTCAAGAAGAAATCATAAAAAGGATCAATTTAAAATTGCAATTTTTAAGCAAATGGAAGCAAATGAGAGACCTTCTTTTTTTATGTATACCAATTATTAGTTAAAAGAATATAGAATGGCTTTTATTTTGAAGTTTTTGTGTGTCTTGTTCTTGTCATGTCTCTTTTCACTAATCCTGCCCTGATTTGCAGGTGTTTTGTTTTGCCAGTAAGTGCTGTATAGCCCTCATGTTTGTGTATGTTGAAACTGATTCTTTTGTCTTGGACAGTGGTTCCAGTTTCATGTTATGTTTTTAGGTCATATAATGTCTATTTTGGTTTCTTCTTAGGATCTGTTTAATTGATTAATTTTCAAATAAACTGCAATTTGCCTCAGTACTGCTTCATGCCTAATTGTGTTTGACACCATATCCATAGCTAGCAGTTCAAAGCGTTTTTATGAACATTTTATGAAAATGTGAATATTTGTGTGGTTTGAGTGACTATTATAATTTTCTTTCAGAAATTGCTAGTAGATTTCACAAATATTTACAAGGAAATGGCAAGTAACAAATTTAATTAAATGTGAAATTTTTTTCTTGTAAACTTTCACTATAAGGTCATCATAATGAGTGCAGCGAGATATCACTTATTTGATGATTATTTGCAAAAGCAATCAAACATTTTTTTTAAAATTCCACATTAAAAATTGCGATAGACACAAAAGGACAAACTCTCTAAACTGGATTACACTGGACTGTACATTGAAGGAGGTCTCTAAAACTATATTTAATCACTAAAGCTTCCTGGTTTAGGAGATGATACAGATGAGAGCATTGCTCTAAGTATGGTTTAAATTGACTTGTGGGCAAACACATTGGATGACCTGAGTTTGAGTCCTGGCTTGAGGTTCTTTCCTAACCTTGGTCTTAAAGCTGATTTTTTTGTAAGTCAGTTACATAAAAAGGTAGATTGGTCTAATTTCGGTCCAAAAAGACTGATTACTTCTTGGCTAACTGCTAGCTGGTTAGACTAGTTCTTAAGATGCACTGTAGTAGCTGTGTTTGTTCAATTGTCCCGGATTCAGAAAGAAAGCGAGAAAGAGAATTATACTGTACTGTACAAAAATTGTTATTTGGTTTTTGTGGAGGAAAGAACACAAACCTGTTATCTGTTGTTTTTTATTTCATAACTGGAATTAATAAAGATACGCTTATGTTTCTCAATTCTCCAACAAACATTTTGACTGTCTAACACCCTTTCTTTAGTCAATCATTCAATGTGGTGACACTGTAAAAGGCTCAAGAGCAGGTCTGAAAAACACTACATTCCATAATTGCATTGCAAACATACAATGAAAATGAAAAACAAACATACATCATGTAATCTGAGATTAGAAAGATCCAGTTTGACTCGTTACTCATAGAAACGTTTGTTTGATGTTGGTGCACATGATACAGTAAATCTGAGTAATTTAAGCATCCTTCTTGCGTTAATTCATTGACTAATTAAGTATTACATAAGCAAAGTTTTGTAATTTAAAAACATCTCACAATGGGTTTACACCTTTAGCTGGGTTTTTATTTACATCTGGAATAATACTGCCAATGAGCATTATATCGTTGTAATGTTGCACTCGATTATTATTCAGCATGTAACTTGTGCTCTCCCAGTAATCTCAGCTCTAAGCAACAGTGTAGTGAGCATTAATCATTTGAACTAAATGACTCTTAATTATGACTGACAATTGAAAATATGCTAATTAGTAAAGACGAGAAAATGCATTTTTAGATTTAGGTGGGAATGCTGATGCTACTGTCACCCCATTCATTTCTGGAATCATTAGGCAAACTGCCCTTAACTGTGTTTTTAATTATGTTTGTAATAAAAAAAATTAAACAAATAATGCCAAATGAAATAAAAATGTGGCCTAAAATATATTAGTAAATGGTTACTTTATTACAGGAAAATTAGCTTGTGGCTATTTATGGTTTTCGCTCTGTTTACCAGAAGCATGCAACTTGTTTCCTCCGACTATGAGCCAGGTGATGTCCTCTGTAGGCTATGTGACTCACGCTTTTGTTGGAAAAAATACTATTGTAATTAGATCATGCAGTCAAAAGAATTTTCCTTTGCAGAAGAATGAGGAACGACTTATTTTTCCTGTAACAGTTAAATTATCTTTTATGGTTGACATTTGTAGGTCACTGAAATTTTACTTTAAGCTATTCATCTCTGCAGTTTCACTGAAAGTATAGGTTATAATATAAAAAGAACACAATTACAGGTTTTCAGGCAATTGCAACACATTCTCCTGGCAATTGATCACTTTTTGACATTTTGACGAATTGGCGATTAATTGGTGTTGTTAGATGCAGGGCTAGGGATGAACCTTCATGCTTTTTCGTCCTAAAAATGTTTGTTTCCATATGAACGAAGTTGCACGAATTCAACCAAAAATTCCACCTGACAGTTACGGTTTATCTTGAGATCAGGTTGGGAATTCAAGGAATATCATGCAACACAGTTTTACCAACGAATAGAGCTGCTGATGCTGCATGTTTTAAAATCTGACAGAAACACTAAAAGCGCCTCGAGCATCCTTAGTCAATCTACACTAAAGGTTAAAAAACTATAAACGAACACCTTATTTGAACACATTTTTAACAAAGTTTCAGATTTCAGAGTTTGCACAGGTGAGAATTATGCATGATTTAGAGTCACCAGCCTGTCACTTATCTCACTAAGACATGCAGGTTGCTCAATAAGTAAGACGAATGAACACTGAAAGAGCTTACAGACTGAGAGAGACGGAGGCGTGCTTTGTTTAAAATGTGTTGAGAGAGTGTGTGGGTGTGTAGGAAACGGGTTAACCAGGATATTTAAGAGCAGGTGCAGGTATCTGAGCTGTACTGTCTGAGATGATGATGAGGAAGATGATCCATATACTCAGTGTAGCATTTTCCGTTGCTCTTCTAATGAGAGGTAAGCTCTTTTATTGGATAATTAATACTTAAGTTTATAAAATCATTTTTATAAACTATAATACTACATACTGTACCAGTCAAACGTTTGGAGTCATTGAACAGTAAAAACAGCAATATTTTGCGAAATATTATTACAATTGTTTTGAATTTCAATGTATTTTAAAATGTAATATATTTTAAACGGAATTTGCAGCATCATTACTCCAGTCTTCAGTGTCACATGGTCCTTCAGAAATCATTCTAATATGCTGATTTGATTCTCAGTTATTATTGATAGTCAGTTATTAATAATGGTTCTTATTATTATCATTGATGAAAACAGTTTTTGAGGGAAACGTGATACAGGGATTTCAGGATTCTTCAGCGTATAGAAAGTATAAAGGAACAGCATTTTTGTTTTGGAATGGCACAATTGTTCTGAACATTAATAATAACAATAAAAAGAAATGTTCATTGAGCAGTAAATCAGTATATGAGAATGATTTCTGAAGGATCATGTGACACTGAAGACTGGAGTAAGGATGCTGAAATTTCTGATTCACATCACAGGAATAAATACATTTTAAAATCATATTAAAATAGAAAACTATTCTTTTAAATTGTAATAATATTTCACAATAATACTGTTTTTTAATCAAATAAATGTAGCCTTGCTGAGCCTGAGTATGCAATGTAGCCTTAAAAAATCATAATTGTTTCAAACTTTAGCCTGTATTGTATAGCTAATTTCATTTTTACTAACATAACTATTGCATTCTTTTATGGAAAAACGTTTTATATTGCATACATGTCTTTTTGTTTGTTTTCCCCCTGAAGTTTTAGTTAACTGAACTTGTTTCTTGTTTTGTAGGATGTGACGCACAACTGGATGGTATAGCTTTTCACCTCATATTTTAAATAGCCAAATCCTATTCAAAAATGTTGCTATGAGCAGTTGTTTCTCTAAACATGTTTGCTTTGCTATTGTCATTGTCAGTGTGTGGCAGACCACCTCTCAACACAAGGATAGTTGGAGGACATGATGCACTGGCTGGTGCTTGGCCATGGCAGGCCAGCCTTCACACGAGCAGTGGCCATTTCTGTGGTGGATCACTCATCAACAATGAATGGGTTCTGACTGCAGCTCACTGCTTTGCCAAGTAACTATCACAGACCAGCCCTTGCAATTATTTGAAAAATAATGTGGCGAATTCTTAACACTTGTTCTCCCACTAGAATTACTTCATCCGCTGCCCTAACTGTGTACCTGGGCCGACGGACACAGGAAGGAGTAAATGCAAACGAAACGTCCAGGAGTGTCTCTGAAATAATAAAACATCCAGGCTACATTAGCAGCACTAATGACAATGACATTGCTCTTCTGCATCTGTCTTCACCGGTGACATTTACTGACTTTATCAGACCAGTCTGTCTGGCTTCATCAAGCAGTACATTCTTCAGCCACACTGTGAGCTGGGTCACCGGATGGGGAGACATTAGGACAGGCGGTAAGTTTTTTAGTTTTACTTACCTTGATCATACACAACATGCTGTATTATTGCAGTGTGATTCATATTTGATCATTTAATGTCTTTCGCAGATTCCCTTTCCTCACCGCAAACTCTACAGGAAGTGCAAGTGCCTATTGTTGGAAACAGGCAGTGTAAGTGTCTTAATAAAAACTTTGCATCAATCACAGACAACATGATATGTGCCGGACTACTAGAAGGAGGGAAAGACTCCTGTCAGGTAACAACTCCTGTACATCCATTTTTGTTTTTTCATACTTTTAATGGGTTGAAATTTTTCTTCAGTGTGAAACAGTAAATCATATCAAATTGGTGTCTGTAAATAATAATAAAAAAAACTTAAAAATGAAAATTAAAGTTAAACTTAGAATTCAACCTAGTGAGTCATTTTCAAAACACTATCTGGTTCCTTGCAAAACTCAGGTATTTGAGATATATTTTTAAGGGTCTGTTTTATGCATTATTTTTCCTAGTTTGTAACATTTTCCTGAAATTTGTTCTGTAGTGAAGGAAAAGTGAGACCAAGGGTTTTATAACCTTTTAAAGAGAAGGGAAACTTTTAAACTTTTTAGACAACTTTTTTTTTTATAACTTTTTAAAGACAAGAGGATCCTTGCATTCAATTGCAATTAAATAATTGGTGAAATTAACTCATTACTGAAAAATGACCTTATCAACATTCTGGCATCTGAACAATAAAGGTTACAGATGGACAGGTTATGACGATTCCTCATTCCTAAAATACAAATACAACCATATATTTTCATAAAATACCCATTTATATATGTTAAAAAAAAGTGTGATTTTTGTTGTTGGCAAAATAATGGGCTTTTATATTTCCAGTTTACTAAAGCCAAAGGAAAATAATAAAAATACTATCTGGAAAATGTATGAATTTATTTTTACATACATTTTTTACATACATGTATATGTGTGTGGTCATGCTGTAGTTTCCACAATAGCACTAAAAAAAGACAATTCCTAACAGGAATGTTGATGCTTTAAACAAACAATTACAAGAATGTCATATTCCCATTAATCCTTCATATTATATATTACGTGGCGTGTCACTAACCCGTTCTTCATCCTACAGGGTGACTCTGGTGGTCCTATGGTCAGCAAGCAGGGCTCGCTCTGGGTCCAGTCTGGAGTTGTGAGCTTCGGCAAAGATTGTGCTTTACCTAACTTTCCTGGTGTGTATGCCCGAGTGTCTAAGTACCAGAGCTGGATCAATGAGAAGATCACCTCCAACCAAACAGGCTTTGTTGCATTCACCTCCAATGGCACTGATGGTGACCTGGCAATTAGCTGTGATATTGTGCCTGCCATTACCACAACCACTGTCGCCACTACTGCAACTACAACCGTCGCACGTAAGATTCCACCAAGTCAAATAAGATTGCCAATAAACCATGCATACACATCATTGTCCATTTAGCTACATGTCCTAGGACTTAAATGTGTACTTGATTTCAAAAGTACTGTAAATGGCGCTTTTACTTTGGTAAACACATATTTATAAATTCGTGTCATTTTCAATCAAGGTGAAAGAAGCAAAGCGCTCCAGACAAAATGCGACCAATAAAAATTGTTTAAATGCACTTGACATTGGCAACAGTTAGAGTCTGCCACAACACAACAATGAACACAAATGAATGAATCTTATGAACTGTCTCTTTTTACAGAGTCAGACAAAATAATTCATGAAAAAAAACATCAGACTTGTGACTTGAATCAGACTCACTCAATCACTCAGTAAATCTTTAAAAGCCCTTAATCGACTTCCTCTCTGAATCATGAGGCATTTTACTCGAGCTATTCATTTATCAACTAAAAAAGTAATTTGGCTTCTAAACGTTTTATTTTAGGACCATGTCAAGTCTGACGTCACACATCACTGTTTCCGGGTCCAAACACACTATCAGTTCCCTTAAGCTAACAACAAGCAGTGCTAATATAGACTCACTGTGTGCTGTAGTACTACAGAATGTAGTAGAAACCATTTTCACTCCGAAATTGCTAGTAAATTTTGCAATTAATCACAAAGAAACAGAAAAGTAACACTGAAAATGTGAAAAGACTGTCGCATACGCCATGAGTTTTTAAAAGCTTATCTTTAAGCTGATAAATAGTGCTCATAAACAGCTGTTTAAATTGTATTCTCACTTCAGTTGGAGTGGAGGCTTGGACCTGAAAAGAGTATTCAATAGCCCTAGTCATTTTCGTAATCTGAAGCCCTTCTTGTTCTCAAGCCCATTATCTGTCAACTAATCAATAATGAGTTTCAGTAAAAGCAGAAACAGAACTTGAAAGTCCTGCTTATTCGAACAATGGCCAGAAAACCTGTTCTGTGATATGCCTCCCAAAGCATTACGCTGCTTTCTGTGCTAATGGACTAACTGTGTAGCCTAAGCATAACAAATGCACTCATTTTTATTTATTCATTCATTTATTTATTGTTGCTTTTTAAGACTAAGTTGATCTTTAAGCTGCAAGCTGTATTTAGCTATCAACTGTAACAGGGAAAAAAACTAAAAATTTAATTGTAATTGTAATTGTAAGTCTTTGTACTTTAAAATTTGACATTTAATTCAGTGCTGTTTTTTTTTGCTATTTGGGAATTACAGTCATTTGTTTCAATGTATGAAAGAATGAGAGAAAACGAAATATTTCCCTTAATACATTTTTAAATATTTCACTTATAAAATTCACCCTTTCTCTTTGTTACTGTAGCTGTAGTGTGTGGAAGCGCCAGACTGAACACCCGCGTTGGAGGAAACAGCTCCCTCGCCTCTTCCGGTGTTTGGCCATGGATGGCCAGCCTGCAGTTTAACGGCAGTCACGTTTGTGGAGGAGCGCTGATTGCTGAACGCTTTGTCATGAGCTCTGCCAGCTGCTTTACCAGGTAATGCCACTAAAACACCATAAACAAAAACATATGATGAGAAATCCAAGTGATTTGATTCACCAGAGTTCTCTTTTGTTCAGATCCAGCAATGCCTCTGACTGGACCGTGATCCTGGGCCGTCTGAATCAGAATGGCTCCAACCCCAATGAGGTCTCTATAAAAGTGGCCAATCTCACAATCAGCAATGGTACAGGTGACAACATTGCAGTCTTGCAGCTGGCCGTCGCACCAAACCTCACAAATTTCATTCAGCCTATATGTGTGGACATGGGAGACAATACCTTCAGCGCTAACACTCAGTGCTGGGCGGCAGGATGGGGCTCGGGAGCAGGAGGAGGTGTGAACGCTTTAAACACTATGCTAAATAAGTCTGTTCGAATTGTCATCATTTTTTTCACATTTCCACTTAATTTGAATTTGTTTTCTTCCTTTTATAGTGATCCAAACTCTTCAGGAGTACCAGACCGCTGTTGTGAGTTGTGGAAACTCATCCTCAAACAACAGTATTTGTACAAGTTCCTTAAACTTACAGGAGGCAAGTTCATTCTGTTTAAAAAACAAAACAACATTTTGCATTATTTCTGTAAAAAAAAAAAAAAGTACTTACAGATATTAAAAGGAATGGTTGAATACCAGTAAACTGAGGCTTCTGGGAAGGAATTGTATTTACAGTTTACAATAAGGTTTAATGAATTATTATTAGTAAATGCATTAGGTAACACAAACTAAAATGAACAATACTTTTACAGCATTTATCTAGCTAGGTTAATGTTCATTTCTATATATACCACTAGTACAGTAGTAAGTTAGTATAAATGAACATTATGTAGTTGATACATTATGAACAACTATGAATTAACAGTGAACAGAGTTTATTTATGGATAACATGAATAAACGCTAAAACAAATTTCAATGAATGGAAGCTTATTGTGAAGTGTTTTCAAATAATGTATACAACCATTTAAACTTTTGGAGATTTGTATGATTTTTTCCCCCATCAGAATACAGCAAAACAGTCAAATTGGGGAATATTTTCAACATTTAACAGTAACACTTTACTTAAAGCCTTTATATATAATGCATTATAAAAGTGCATTAATTATGCCTTGTAATGCACATTATAATGCATTGTACAATCTCATGAATAATTGTAGCCACAGTTAATAGATTATAACACTTATCAATTCAGTGTTACACTATGCATTTTAATTTTGGTTGTACTTATTTACATCAAGATATAATGTACAATGCACATTATGAATAATTATAATGCATTACACCCTTTAATAACCCTTTATAATGCATTATACATAAAGGCTTTAAGTAAACTTTTAAACAACAGTGTACGTTCTTGTCAAATTAT
>NW_015505216.1:4410681-4418181 GCF_001515645.1 Sinocyclocheilus grahami | reverse complement strand
AAAGTCTGTACTTCCCCTTACCAAACAACACAATTCCACATTCTTTGAAATCCATCTGTTGTGAAAATGTGTTTCGATCTATTTGTATGGAATTTGAACAGATTGCGCAACCGCATGTTTTAACTGAAACAACATACCATCTTTCTTACGTCTATGTGCTCTAAATTGAATTGTATCTAATCTAAGATTTGTCATTATCTTATTCTATCCCAAAGAATGCAAATATTAGCCTGATATCTTGTTATGATTAAAATGGTGTATGATCATGTATTAATGTGAGAGAATATACACTGTAAAACTAAAGTATACTTTACATAGGCTATGTATCAGAAGAACATCAGATACTCATTACGTAAGTTTCATAACCAGTCACTTTTAAGTTCAGTCGGTTGTCTATGACTGATATCACACAGAACAACTACAAAATCAGTTTAACAGGATCAGTGAAATGCTGGACTAACAAATGTCCCTTTATGATGGCGTTATGTAATACACTCAGGGCTACTAATCACATCTGATGAATTCAAGTGACAGCAATGAATACAGCGTCCAGATTTCCCAGGTCTGCTGGTAAAAAAACAACAGTAAATACAGACTTTTAAATACTACACTTTGTAGTAGAAATAATAAGGGGAAGTATGAGTTTGAGCACAGTTTGCATTGAGCTATTCTTTTCAGCTAAATTTTTTCTGAAGATTTTTACTGTGATTATGTCAAGTAAGCCTATCTCGAGAAAGCTTTTGGAGGACCCTTGACTGACTGATAACATGACAAGAACACACACAGTATCAAACATTTCAGCAGTGAGTGACAAGCTACTGTAAGGTAAAGGAATAAATAAATAGGAATAAATGAATAATAGAATCATTTTAAATGGCTACTTTTGCATGGGCATTAAATAAAAAAAAAGATGCCTTAAAGAAGCAGAGTATGTAACTTGGGGGGGGCAAAGAAAGCAATGCTAATCAGTCAATATCACACATAATAGTCAGTTACACAACAGTTCCTGACCTAGTGCCAAAACAGTCCAAAGAAAGTTGCACTGGAACTTTTCAGTGTTTGTATCTTATAAAAGCAATGCTCTTAAACGTCTTTCACACATATGAGTTTGTCTGGTGGAACTTAGCAGAGCAGCTACAAAATATGAAGATGTACAAAACTTTAACATGTATAAAAAATAGAAAAGAGTGTGGTTTCTTGTCTATATAGTTTGTGGCCTGCATGTGACATTCTCCTCAATATGTATTTCTGGGAATGTGTGGGTTTTGACCAGAGGCGGACAGTAATGTAACTCTGTGGTAAAAGTACTTTAGCAGAGTGTTTTTCTTTAGAAAACTTTACTTCACGACATTCCAAAGCATAATATTGTACTTTTTACTGCACTACGTTTCATATTAGATATCATTTAATACTTAATTACATTAGAAATCTATTACTTTCTTACAACTGCTATAAGATTTATCTTGTTTACAATGTGTATAATAACTATATAATGTCCTTTAATTGTATTATGTTTTATGTTTTTGATGATTTTGTTCATGTTAGTGCAATAAGATGTGCAGAATAATGGCAAAAGTGTTCTTGTAAAGATTAGCAGTAGAGCTTTGATTATATGAGGAATGACAAATGGCCAATTCCACAATAAGTCATTATAATGCATAATCTTTTTTTTTTCTCATGACAGAATCTTTAATATAAAATTCAAAGATTTACCTGAGTACAAGAAAGTACTACATTTTTAATGTTCTGAAGTATTAAAGGTAAAACAAACAAACGACTTTTATTTATGAAATGAAGTGCAGTAAAAAGTATGACATTATGCTTTGGAATGTAGTGACGTAAAGTTTTCCAAAGAAAAACACTCTGATAAACTACAGATACTTTTTAAATTGACTTGAGTAAAGTAAAATACTTCACTACTGTCCGCCTGTGGTTTTGACATTCTTTTATAAGCTCAAACAGGTTCTGTCCTATAATGGTTGGATTAACTGAACTATTTGTTACAAAAGAAAAGGAATTCTAAATTCTCAAACATTCAATGACTAGCGTCATATTATTGCATTTCTTTAATGCAATGCTATGTCGTGCCTCTCTGACATTCTTTTATTTCTAAGTCCTAAATTTTATATATATATTTATGTATGTAACTCATTTATCCGTTTATCTCATATGGGATTATTGGGCACCATTGATTAAAAAAAAAGCAAGAAAATATTGTTTTTTGTTATCAACATCATAAAGTGCATTAAACATTACATCGTGCTATAGGGTTTCTCAAACTGGGCTTCCTGAAAGAACTGCAGGGGGTCTTGATGGGAGTTGAATAAAAGCTAATACTTAAATAATAAAAAATGTCAAATTAAAATTAATACATAATTTTAAAGCAAAAACAAATCAAAATAAAACACCTGAACAGTAAAAATTGAAATTGTGTTTACCTGCATGTGACCATTAACATCAGAAAACCGTGAACATGCAAATGTGTTGATAAATCATTGAAATATAAATTATAAATCTCAGTGGGCTTCAAGTAAATAGTTAAGATCAAATGTAGTTGAGGTAGGCTACTTAATGTTTGGAATCTGATTATATCATTCAGATTACATGTAATCAGTTATCAGTGTAAATATAAAGTTCCTGATTTACTAGAGAGACAGGTGCATTGTGCTTTTGTTGATTATCTTAATAATAGAGTTATGTAACAAAGAGTTACTGTTAGAGCGTGTTTCTGTTGGATGGCATTTTTGTCGTAGCATGTGTAACAGATCATATATGATCATGAATAAGGCCGAATAAAAGAAAGTATGTGTGACAATCTATGCTTGTTCCTTGTTCAAAATCTAGTCAACTACTCTAATAGTAAACCAAATATCATTGTTAAAGTGATAGATTTATCTTGTTTACAATGTGTATAATAACTATATAATGTCCTTTAATTGTATTATGTTTTATGTTTTTGATGATTTTGTTCATGTTAGTGCAATAAGATGTGCAGAATAATGGCAAAAGTGTTCTTGTAAAGATTAGCAGTAGAGCTTTGATTATATGAGGAATGACAAATGGCCAATTCCACAATAAGTCATTATAATGCATAATCTTTTTTTTTTCTCATGACAGAATCTTTAATATAAAACATATATACACATATGCAGTCACTCTCTTAGCCTAAGGTGAAATCTTTCATCTTCTAGTCTCCATAGAATGATACATACGTTCTCTTAAGTGGTATGACTAACTCTAGTTTCACTTTTTTCCAGGGTGCGACTCGCAACTGAATGTTGAGATATTTTCCCCTATGAATGTTAATCGCTCTATAGCTAATTTTGGTATGGACTTTTCGGTCAATATATTAAACCAGTCTGTCTGGCGGCAACAGAAAGCACATTCAACAATGACATGATGACCTGGGTCACTAGACAGTAACCATCGATGGTTAGTGAGAGGAGTTATGAAAAAACAGATTTTTATAATGATAGTCATCATTATGTAGTATATAATAACAGTGCTGTCAGTGTTTATAAAGTAAGGAAAACAACAGTACCTCTAACCTGAGAGGTACAGTCTGACTAACAACAGGAATTAATACTTAGTGACAACCAGAAATGAGATCCGCTTTATAATTTAAGCATTATGATGACAAATGCAGTGCAATTTTAAGCAGAATCGCAGCCTTCACCCTGTTGAAAAAAACAGCATATGTTGGTTAGACATGTTTTGAAGCTGGGATGCTGGTTTGAGCTGGTCCTTTGCTGGTTTAAGCTGGTCCTTTGCTGGTTTATGCTAGTCATGTGCTGGTCTTAAGCTGGTCGGACCAGTTTAGGACCAGCACATGACCAGCTAAGTACCAGCATAAACCAGCAAAGGACCAGCTCAAACCAGCAAAGGACCAGCTCAAACCAGCTCAAACCAGCATCCCAGCTTCAAAACATACCTAACCAGCATATGCTGGTTTTTTCAACTGAGGGCAGCTGGTGTGCCCAGAACGGCCACCAAAGGGCACTCCTGGCTCTGTTTGTGAGCACATGGCTTGTCGTTGTTTTTGTTGGTGCCATGTGCTCTCCGGTCTTTGTAAACACCGCCCACCTTGTTATTTGTTTATTGGTTCAGTTGTCCCAACTGTTGTCCCTCATTACCTGCCCTACTTATTCTCCTTGTGTTTGCAGTCCTGTGTTGGTTCGTTGTCGTACATGTCGTTGGTTGTGGTTCTCCTGGCTGTTTTCATGTGTACCAGTTAAGTTTTGGCCTGCTTCTTTTTATTTTTGTCACTTTGTTGAATAAAAGTATTTTTTTGCACTAAACTGGCTGTCATGCATTTGGGTCCTGTCTGCTCCCCGTGACATAAGCAGAATCGCAGTGTAGATTCATTTATGAAATATGCCAGCAGTATTGGACAATACAAACAATTCTATACAATACTTTGTCTTTATGTTGACACTACGTGACGACTTGACAATAGTGTCCCATCAACGCTCAAAATAAATCTGAGAGGCTATTATCAAAAAGTGACATGATGTCTGTCTAAAGTTAGGCTACAGTTTTTCTGGAATTTCTGGTTCTCTTGCTGTTTGTTTTCTGAGTCAACCTAAAGCTTAAATGGGTCTGCATATACTAAAATGTACCAGAACAAAAGCTAAATATAGCTAAATATACAGTATGCCTGGAAATATTTTGATTGTCTAATTTTGATTGTAATGATCATCTGATCGTACATTTATTAGCAGCAATTAGCAAAAAATAAAAATAAAATTCTGGCAGCATTGTGTCTAAATTGCAAAATAATTATTATTAACTTCTTGTTTATTGAACTACTGGGCAAAATTACCCCAATCCTGCGTTTTCTCTGAATATCACTACAGCTGTGATCACCTCAGTGTGTGGCCTTGTGCTTATACGAAAAAAAATATTATGTTGCTTAAATATAAAACAATACAACAGAAGTCAGGGCTTGTGTACAATGTAAATACAATACAAAACAGGCTATATTGATCATATTAAATGTAATGGGCAATATTTAAACATGTTAAAGTATGGGCTAATCAGAACGATACTGTAACAGATGGACAGAATGTGTGCTTAAAGTGTAGCTTGGACATCTGAGCGGGCAGCTAAAATAAGATATGACATACATTTTCTTTTTTGTTAAGATAATTTCTTCTGTGTTTCGAGATAATCAGAATTTTACAATGCCAAGAAGGAAGTTACTTTGAGGAAGAAAAGTATCTGAAGTGTGTTCTTTATGAGATGGTACACTGTTTAAAAAAATTCTTGTTTTTATAAATGTAAAAAAGTAGCTTGAATTAAAGAATTTTAATAATTAATAGGAGGGGTCACTTTATTATTTTGAATGAGAATACTCTAAACATGTTGCTAACAAAAGATGTTTTAAATCTTATTTAGATACTAAGTATCTAAGTACTATACTTTTGAAAGTATTTGTTCAAAAAAACCTGTCGAAATGTTGCCCTGACTTTCCAAATTGAGTCATCTGAACAATTTTTATGTTGAACAATGTTTTGCAAGTTCCCAGCATGCATTGAAGCTTTTATTTTGCAATAATTATATGATAATTTTGTGGTAACTATTTTTAAAATTGTTCATTTATGCTGCTGCTGCCACTGTTAGTTATGGTTCATATTTTTACTGGATTTATATTTCTTGATTTCGCTGTGTTTGCAATTTGTCTGGGGTATCTATCTATCTCTGTGTGTGTGTGTGTGTGTGTGTGTGTGTGTGTGTGTGTGTGTGTGTGTGTGTGTGTGTGTGTGTAAACAATCCACTGGTGACCTCTGGTTGTGCAGGAAAGAAGCTGCAAGTTCAGATGTTATAACGGATGAGTTATATAATAACTGGAGAAAGCTGTCTGTTAGCATTCCTATTCATCTGAAATGCAGCTGCTCACTGAACCCCCAGGAAGTCCACCAAGATGGTGTAGCTACAACATCTACCAGCAGGGGGAAGTAGTGCCATAATAATCAGCATGGCATGTTTGCTATAAAGAGGTCGAAATTTCAGCCTGATGTGAACACATCTATAGTGGCTTCAAAATCAAGAGAAAAGCAGAAGAGTGTTGAACATCATTGGTGCCACAGGCAATATCAATGTCAATGCAATAAGAACTTATTATTAACTTCTTGTTTATTGAACTACTGGGCAAAATTACCCCAATCCTGCGTTTTCTCTGAATATCACTACAGCTGTGATCACCTCAGTGTGTGGCCTTGTGCTTATACGAAAAAAAATATTATGTTGCTTAAATATAAAACAATACAACAGAAGTCAGGGCTTGTGTACAATGTAAATACAATACAAAACAGGCTATATTGATCATATTAAATGTAATGGGCAATATTTAAACATGTTAAAGTATGGGCTAATCAGAACGATACTGTAACAGATGGACAGAATGTGTGCTTAAAGTGTAGCTTGGACATCTGAGCGGGCAGCTAAAATAAGATATGACATACATTTTCTTTTTTGTTAAGATAATTTCTTCTGTGTTTCGAGATAATCAGAATTTTACAATGCCAAGAAGGAAGTTACTTTGAGGAAGAAAAGTATCTGAAGTGTGTTCTTTATGAGATGGTACACTGTTTAAAAAAATTCTTGTTTTTATAAATGTAAAAAAGTAGCTTGAATTAAAGAATTTTAATAATTAATAGGAGGGGTCACTTTATTATTTTGAATGAGAATACTCTAAACATGTTGCTAACAAAAGATGTTTTAAATCTTACTTAGATACTAAGTATCTAAGTACTATACTTTTGAAAGTATTTGTTCAAAAAAACCTGTCGAAATGTTGCCCTGACTTTCCAAATTGAGTCATCTGAACAATTTTTATGTTGAACAATGTTTTGCAAGTTCCCAGCATGCATTGAAGCTTTTATTTAGCAATAATTATATGATAATTTTGTGGTAACTATTTTTAAAATTGTTCATTTATGCTGCTGCTGCCACTGTTAGTTATGGTTCATATTTTTACTGGATTGATATTTCTTGATTTCGCTGTGTTTGCAATTTGTCTGGGGTATCTATCTATCTGTGTGTGTGTGTGTGTGTGTGTGTGTGTGTGTGTGTAAACAATCCACTGGCGACCTCTGGTTGTGCAGGAAAGAAGCTGCAAGTTCAGATGTTATAACGGATGAGTTATATAATAACTGGAGAAAGCTGTCTGTTAGCATTCCTATTCATCTGAAATGCAGCTGCTCACTGAACCCCCAGGAAGTCCACCAAGATGGTGTAGCTACAACATCTACCAGCAGGGGGAAGTAATGCCATAATAATCAGCATGGCATGTTTGCTATAAAGAGGTCGAAATTTCAGCCTGATGTGAACGCATCTATAGTGGCTTCAAAATCAAGAGAAAAGCAGAAGAGTGTTGAACATCATTGGTGCCACAGGCAATATCAATGGCAATGCAATAAGAACTTAACATTAACATCTGTGTTGTAGATGATGAAACACTGACTAATTATGATTGGTGTATCTGAAGAACCTTTTTTC
>NW_015505216.1:4321677-4408885 GCF_001515645.1 Sinocyclocheilus grahami | reverse complement strand
TTGCCAGTTTTTGGAATATGGTTAAAGAAAATCTGTCCACTATATTAAATGTCTCAATCCCTTTGTCCCCTTCTGTCTTTATTTTAAATTATCTTTCGGACATCCAACTTAACAAAATGCAGAAGCGAGTCTTTTTAGCTGGCTTGACAGCGGCCAAGAAAATTGTTGCAACAAGATGGAAGCCTCCACATTCTATTAATAAGCAATACTGGGTTCTCACTTTTATAGACGTGGTGTATCTTGAATTGTCCACTGCTCGCCTTCATGGCGCCAGAGAGGACACCATTAGACTTTGGGCTCATACTTTAGAGAAGCTTAAAGGTTTATTAACTTGAATTAAGGAGATTTACCCCCCTCCCAAATACACACTTTCTGGTCTTGGGCTTTTTTTTATTTTTTTTTTTATTATTTTATATATATTTTTTTCATATATATTGATTTAGAGTCATGTTTAAGTTTCCCTGTTTGGGTTATAATTGCCTCTTTTTTTTATTGACGTAGACTTCTTTCAGTGCTGTTCCAGTTGTTTGTATGTCAAGATTTTTGTATGGGTATATATTTCTTTTTACATAATCTTTTGTACATGTATAGTCTTTGTACTTTGTATATTTGGGAGTATATTACGGTTTAAATATTGTTTCGTATATTTCGGCCATTCATCCTTCAGTTTAACTGATTAGTTTTAACCAAATTATTATTATTATTATATTTTTTTATAGATATACTTCTATTTCATTTATCATGGTCTTTGTTTTTTGTTTGTTTTTTCTGTTGCAAAGCTGATTGTTTGTCTGTGTTATTCTGTATATTAAACAATGTCAAAATAATAAAAAATTGATTAAAAAAAAAAAAGGCCAAGCAAAGCGCACGACACTGACAAGGTACGCGATACAGTACGAGACCAAACACGATTTCAGCATGTTTCCACACAGTAAACAAAACAAGCGTTTCCTAACAACGACAACTGCGCTAAACACTGAGACAAGAAATAAATACACTTACGAGCTGCTTTTAACTTCTGCTGATTGACTGCTTCTCTCAAAGCGTATTTCTTTACATTGTGTTTTGCTGGCGCTTGAACACACTTTACTGTTTATCACAACAAATGTCCAAGCAAAGCACACGACACTGACAAGGTACGCGATACAGTACGAGACCAAACGTGATTTCAGCACGTCTCCACACAGTAAAACTATTTACTTAATTTAATTGTCAGCCTTACTTATAAAGCTCTGGAAAAAATTAAGCGACCACTGCAAAATTATCAGTTTCTCTGGTTTTAATATTTATGTATGTGTTTGAGTAAAATTAACATTTTTGTTTTAGTCTATAAACTACTGACAACATTTATCTCAAATTCCAAATAAACAATGTCATTTAGAGCATTTATTCATAGAAAATGACAACTGGTCAAATTAACAAAAAAGATGCAGTGTTTTCAGACCGCGAATAATGCAACGTTCATATTCATTCAATATTTGGTGAATTGACTTGCACGGTTCAATTGTTCACCACAAGACTAGTAATGTGCAGTAAAAAGTAAGTAGGGTCATTTTTGATTTTATGACAACTAATTTTCAATACCACTGGCAAAACTAACACATACTACTGTATACTGCCATATAGATAATTTCATATTTAAAAAATTTTTTGCACATCCATTTTTTCAAGGCAATCATTTTTTTTTTTACAAGTTGTATTATTTATATTTATTGATGCTATAACATATGCTATAATTATTTATATATAAGTTTAGATGCAAACACACACACACACAAACACTCAAGTTATGATTACTCATTGTGTGTTTAAAAATACTTTAATTAATAGAGTCCGTTTCTAAATAATTAGCTTGAATAGATTGTTTTTCATTTTATGGGAAATTACTATATATTATCTTCCAATTTATATCTGGGATTACAAAGATGACTTATTAAGCAGATAAAATGAGTCTCACGTGTAGCTACTACCTCGGCTACTTGATGGTACTGGTGAAGAGCAGTTGTCTCTTTTTAACATTTGATCTTGTGTCATCTCCTCCAGGGTGTGACTGCCAAACTTTTGGTAAATATTTTTTCATCACATAATAATACAATTTACCGAGTAGCATATTCACCTTTTTCTTGGAGCATTAGTGTGATGGTCTTTTCCCTCTCTTGTTTGAAGCGTGTGGCAGTGCGCCCCTCAACACGAAAATCGTTGGAGGAGAGGACGCGTCTGCCGGCGCTTGGCCATGGCAGGTCAGCCTTCATGAGGATGGGAGTCATTTCTGCGGTGGATCACTCATCAACACTGAATGGGTTCTGTCAGCAGCTCACTGCTTTCCAAGGTAACCCACACAAACATCTTCAAGAACATGATTCCTTCTTGCTAATGAATGTGATTGTAAACACTTGGTCGTGTCCTCGCTGTAGTACCCCCGATCCTGCGGTCTATACTGTGTACCTGGGTCGACAGAGTCAAGAACTATCCAATCCAAACGAGGTGTCAGTGTCCGTCTCTCAAGTCATACTTCATCCAGAATACGACAACCTTCCCAATAACAATGACATGGCTCTGCTGCGTCTGTCCTCACCTGTGACCTTCACTAATTTTATCCAACCAGTCTGTCTGGCAGCAGAGGGAAGCATATTCAACAGTGACACGATGTGGGTCACAGGATGGGGAACCATTTATTCAGGCGGTAAGAAGCAAGATCAATTTTGAATGCATGCCAGAAGACGCTTGAGGTCTGATGCGGGCTTTTGATACATCCATACATACCAGTTTGACAGTTTAATTCATTTAATACTCAAAGTTTTTCTTCTTCAAAGTTTTTCACCCAAAGCAATACCCAAAGCTTGAATTCAGTAAATCGTAGTATTATACTGCTCTTACTTTTTATGCCATATAATATATCATATATGGCATATATGATGCAACCATTCAACTCTGCATCAGTGCATAAGCATAGTGAAAGCAGTTAAAACACTGGCGATTACCAAGCCTGTTGTAGCATGATTTGAATATATATTTTTTTTAATTGAGATGCATTCTCAAAAACAAAAGCAGGTAACACTTTTGCATAGGGACCATGCAGTTCTCACTATTAAGCAGTTGCTTTTTAGCATGCCTATTATTAACATATTGACTGTTTATTGATAGTTATAAAGCATTTATTTTACATGACTTTATTCTACATCCCTAATTCTACCCAACAACTACCTTACTAACTATTAATAAGCAGTAATTAGGAGTTTATTGAGGCAAAAGTCATTGTTAATGGTTTGTTAATAGTGAGAATTGGAGCTTAAAAGAAAGTGTGACCCAAAAGCATTTTTATATTTCTAAAATCAAGGCAAAAAAAAGAAAGGAAAAAAAAGATACATTTAAATTTAAAGGAGTTGAGATTTTAAAATTTTAAAGACTTGGGATTTGTTAAAGTCATAACGTAAAAGCATGTAATCTCAGAAACATTATGAACCTTTGACACTCATGCCGAGAATGTCAGAGTTATTATAGTTAACTACAACTAAAACCATAAAAAATTTGTTAAACCATAAACCATAAAAAAGTTCAAATATTTTAGCTTGTTGGCAAAGAAACATTTTATTTCTTTTTAAAAACGTTCATAAAAAATACTAAAACTGAAATAAAGATTAATAATAACTAATTTACATTTTTATTTATATTTTATTTATGAAAACAGCACAAAATTCACTAAAACGTTAACTGAACAATATATATAAAAAAAATAGTTATAAAGCATTTATTTTACATGACTTTATTCTACATCCCTAATTCTACCCAACAACTACCTTACTAACTATTAATAAGCAGTAATTAGGAGTTTATTGAGGCAAAAGTCATTGTTAATGGTTTGTTAATAGTGAGAATTGGAGCTTAAAAGAAAGTGTGACCCAAAAGCATTTTTATATTTCTAAAATCAAGGCAAAAAAAAGAAAGGAAAAAAAAGATACATTTAAATTTAAAGGAGTTGAGATTTTAAAATTTTAAAGACTTGGGATTTGTTAAAGTCATAACGTAAAAGCATGTAATCTCAGAAACATTATGAACCTTTGACACTCATGCCGAGAATGTCAGAGTTATTATAGTTAACTACAACTAAAACCATAAAAAATTAGTTAAACCATAAACCATAAAAAAGTTCAAATATTTTAGCTTGTTGGCAAAGAAACATTTTATTTCTTTTTTAAAAATGTTCATAAAAAATACTAAAACTGAAATAAAGATTAATAATAACTCATTTACATTTTTATTTATATTTTATTTATGAAAACAGCACAAAATTCACTAAAACGTTAACTGAACAATATATATAAAAAATAAAAATAAAAAAGCATGTTAATGTCAATGATTCTGCTTCTTAAGATCAATATATTACTCAAAAGGATCTCTGCCTGTTATCTGAGCGCTGATGATGAGTTTTTCCTCATTCACTGTTTCGCAGTACCCCTTCCTTCACCTCAAAACCTGCAGGAGGTGGATGTGCCCATGGTTGGAAACACTAAGTGTGACTGCCTTAATGGAGGAATAACAGAAAACATGATGTGTGCTGGACCATTGGAAGGTGGAAAAGATTCCTGCCAGGTATCAATAGTACATTGCTTGTACCATTTAATGCAATAATATTTTGTACGTTTTATTAATATGTTAATATTTCATTTCGCTGCACAGGGTGACTCTGGAGGTCCAATGGTCATCAGACAGGGCTCTACATGGATCCAGGCTGGCGTTGTGAGTTTCGGTAAAGGTTGTGCTCTGCCTAATCTTCCTGGTGTGTACGCCAGAGTGTCCAACTACCAGAACTGGATCACTCAGCATGTGGGCATGAACAATGCGAGCTTCATCCCTTTTACCTCCACTGCGCCCGTTCTGGATGAGACCTGTCCTACATCAGGTATGTTTCTGAACATCACCATGACAAAGCAAAATTAAATGATCCATCATCGAAACGGTCTTACAGCTTGCTTACACTTCCCCTTTAGCTGCCATTTACATTTACCTCTCCTTCTCTCTTGCTTTTCTCTCCAGTGCCAGTGTGTGGAGGTTCTGCAGGTTCATGGCCATGGATGGCTAGTGTAACTTATCGCAATTATCCAATGTGTGTAGGAACTCTGGTCTCTGACCTATTCGTCATGACCTCTGTTAGCTGCTTTGCCAGGTAATCATTTCAGAAAAACTTAATTTCATATGAAATCAGTTGCCTAAAAACTGATGACTTGTGCGCTCACATTCAACATATCTTATTTTTCAGATTCATGGGTACGGATGGATGGGAAGTCGTCCTCAATGTTGTCCAACCAGACTGCTCCAGCATGCCAATTGCATCCGGTGTGGAAAATGTCTTTTTCGACGATGTTTTAGGAAACGGTGTAGCACTCCTGCAATTGACTCATCCGTTTTCTCAAGTTGGCAATTTACCGGTTGACATGTATAATCCAAGCTTTGGCCCTGGTACTCAGTGTTCAGTAATTGGTTGGGACTCAGATGCTGGTACATGTGAGTTCACATAATCATTTATTCAGACTTTCTATGTCAATACATTCAATGACGTCCCAAATTTGTTTCTTTCTAATGTGCTTTTCTTTCTTCTTGTACAGATCTACCTTTTCAGGAATTGCAGACCACCATTGTAAACTGCGATCCTTCACACACCACACAGGTCAACATCTGCACAGAGCGTTTGGAGGTTCAGCAGGTATTTGCAGAGTCCTTTTTTTCAGTCCTTTAGTCTTGTCGTTTGATTTCTCAGACTTTGAGTTACTGCGTACAATTATAATGTTTCTTAGAAATCTTGCACTGTATGTTTAGTATGACATTTGTAACAGTCTTTCTGGCTCACTCTCATTCAGGACGATGACGGCAGTCCTCTGTTGTGTAGAATGAACGACATGTGGATTCAGACTGGTATTCTGTCCATTCCCCCTGGCAGTGAGATCGACCCATTCTCCAACAGCACAGTCTTCATCCAGACCACTCCCTTCAGCAACTTCCTGACTAACACTATCTACAACGTCCCATCTATTCTGGATGGGGCAGAGGCATTCTCGCCCCTCTCTCTCACTTACATCCTTCTGCTCTCTCTCCCAGCAGTCCTCCAGGCCTTTTTCTGAAGCGGCCATCTGTCACTTCATCACTGAATAAACTAGCATATGCAGTACATTATATGGGACATTAAAGGGAATTAGCTCTTACATTAGAAATAAAGCTATATAAATCTTTAATTTGAATTAAATAATTAAGGTGGGAGCTCAACACTTTGCATATTCCAAAAAAAACTAAAAAACTTTTGTTTCTCAATTTCTGTAACTCGCGCTCTCCAGTAAATGAACTCCATTACTCTTGAAATTACAATTTAAATAAATTTGTGCTTATGGAAATCTGTCTAAGAGAACAATGTATCGTCCATAATAAAGTTGTTTATTGTCCTGAAACCTGAAGAGAATTATCTATTTTTGAGCCATGGGAACTTGGAATTGAACATGAAATTATTTTGTTAAGAAATTATTCATTGTTATTTTATTATTAAATGATTCATTATTTTATTAATAAATTACAGTTGCCTTAACTGTTAATTTTGTAGCCACTGTTTTCACAGTATACTTTACACTTTTGAATTTGGCTAATCGTGAATATTAGTAAATCCCAATAAGATATTTTCAAATATTAGTGCAAATAATCAGTGCAGTTTTTACTTAAGGACACTGAGAGCAATCAACTAAATTATTAATAATTATTAATAATAATAATAAATCATTAATTATAAGCACTAAAAATAAAGCTTCTAGTTAGAACCAGAACACAAATGACCCTGCTGTGAAATCTTTAATGAATTTTAGAAATTAAACATAAGAATAATTTTTACATTGTCAGTAATATTTCAAGATCCTTCATACTTACGGGACTCTGAAGCAACATAGTTTACTTGATTATCCATATATCATTTTTTTCAATTTGATACAGGCTTTAGAGGAATGTTTCTCTGTTCATCTCTCAGTCGTCATTGTATTGCATAGCATTTTTCCCCCCAATAAAAAAATTACTGAGCTTTGATCATACAATTAAGCATTTAAATATCATCTTACTAAGACATATTATTGGGAGATAGTGAGTGACAACTGATAGGCTATTTATATGCATTTTATGTCTGCTACTCGATTTACACTACATGTTATCAGAATTTCATTTTACTTTTTTACCATATAAATATAAGCAACTGCACCAATTAGCATATTTTTTCTCAGTTTGGGCCTCTTAATAAAACTATAGCTGCATCCCAAATGACGCACTATACATTATGCACTCATTATGCACTATGTACTCAACCATGTGTGAATTATATAAGGTTATTTTGCCATTCATAATCGGAGTCTGATAGTCCCTTCCCCTTCGGCACGTAATTAAAGCTGCGACAATTGAGTGCATGAAGTGTCCAACATTCCACACGGTTATTTAAGTGCATCATCTGGGTGTTTAAAGTCTACTTTTTCTTTTTGGAATTTTCAGTGTGAACCCACTACTCACACTCTTTATACTATAAAACATCATAGAATAGTGCATAAGTCCGCGATTTGGGACGCACCTTTTGTGTTTTGTGCTTTGTTCTTCCTCTAGTATGAGCTCCATATTCTCACTATATGATCCATAAAAGCCTAAATGACACTCAACAAAAAAACACATGTACAAACTTTTAATAATATATTGTCTTAAAATATATGACTATTATTTCATATGTCTGGGTGTATATGGTTAAGCAAATACATAAAACATCACATTTGTACAAAAGGCAGAACATAAACGCCCCTTATTGAAAATTCATATGCTGGCAAATCTCATAGAGAGTCATAAGACAAGCTTATTTAGGACACTGTCAGGAACTGCAAAAATTTTACATTTAGGTTGACAGCTTGTCACTTGGGCAGTACACATAATTACCCCTTAAAAAATGGATATCAGCACCATACAACAGTAATATATATACCCTTAAGGTACTACTACCAACCTTTTAGGGGTCAATTAGGTACAGAGATGTCCATTTAAGTTTACCCTTAAAGACACATTTTTGTGTCTTTGTAACTGAATATGTATGTATATTTTTTTGTTTTTTTACTCACTCCACTGCATTTTTTACAAATGTTTTCATTGTTTACACATACCTAAGGCAAGTCAGGCTTCAGTGAGAACATGAAGAGATTTGTGTAGATAGGGTGTAGGAGATGTATAGCCTAGTTTTGAAAAATTCTGAGTTTGTGGTCATATAATGTTAACTGTATTAAAGAATTCTTTACTTACCCCTAATAAGAATAAAAATAGACTTAGCCTGCAATAAACAAAATAAATTAATTGTGCATCTCTCCTCAACCATGAACTTCAACGCATAGGCTACATCAGATCTGGCAGCAAACAGAAACACAGTCAACCTGTTGAGGAGACAAATGGTGAGAACTTGAACTGCTGAACTTGAGGCCATGAAGTCAAACCTGTTATTCCATAATTGAAATACTTCTGCTGAGCTGTGCCCAGTAGCAAAAGCTATATACAGTACAAACAATGCATTTTTCAAATATTTCCAAAGCACGAAATGGTCAGGATGAATAAAAGAATTGAGAAGATTGGATTTTGCATTGTGTTAAAGGGGTCATATGATGTTGCTAAAAAGAACATTATTTGGTGTAATGAAATGTGTTTATGCGGTTTGAGGTTAAAAAAAACACATTCTTTTCCACATACTGTACATTCTCCTCATGCCCCGTGAGTCAGAACAGCCGGCATTGTAGTCTACTCTACCAGGATCAGGAAACAGTCCTCCATAAAATGTGCTGCACACATCTGAACATTTGGGTTGAAGTGTTCTGAAACAGTGTTGTAAATACAACTTAACCACTGATTTCTAGTCGTGTCCATTTTTGGAAGGCCAAACAAAGTAGTTTCGCTTTCACAACGAAACACAGCGTCACACACGGCGGCCTAGAGTGAGCAGAGGCCTGGGGCTAGAGTGAGGAACGGCCGGAGGGCTAGAGTGAGCAGAGGCGGCGGATTCGACAAAGGAGCGTCCGGAGGGCTTGCGGCAACCACATGTGATAACCCAGGGGCTGGACTCCGCTTCGTCCACGGTGAAAGCCGATCCGGCGATCCACAGCGCGAAGTTGTTGTATTTCCTCAGCGACCAGCACGGATCAGCTCTAGGCATGACGAAGCGGATATCATCCTCTTTTGGAAGGCCAAACAAAGTAGTTTCGCTTTCACAACGAAACACACAGCGCCTTCACGACATGGCAGTAGCAACAACAATACGACAGCGAGAATAAAAGTTACGCCTTCTTTCTTTGCGTGAATATTTGGGCGGCGTTATGCAAATCTTCCCACATCGTGACGTAGATATGTGGGAGCGTGTTAGAACGAGCCGTTTTAGGTAGGTGTGGCTGACTCTTAACTTTGATAAAGAATATCTCTTTGGATTTGAGACTTTAGTCTTTGCAACTTTACAGATCTTCTTTTTGCACCAAGTGCTTGTAACACTCCAAAGAGAAAGGAAAAATTGAAATCGCATCATATGACCCCTTTAACTCATTACAGATGAGCGATCTAGCAAAATCAATCCCTTTTTCTCCTCTAAACCTATAGGAGGTAAACGTGCCCATGGTTGGAAACAGTAAGTGTAAAGGCCCATATACGCTAAGGACAATAACTATAGTTATGAGGTTTTAATAATCAATCTGTGGGAATTACATTGTTGGAATCAACCTTTTTTTTTATTGCCAATGTGTGAACAGCTTGTAATGAAACTTAAAAAACCGACACCTTCCCTGGCTTCCTAGGTTATCTGTGAAAGCCTGTAGACAGATTTTTATTCGAAGGACTGAGGATGTTTTCCCCAGGAAAATCAAAAGGATGCTACATTTACATGCGCGCCAGAGAGTCTCTCTTCCATTCTTTTGTGTTCTGTTAAATCGTAATTATGACTTCAAGTGCGTTCAAGTCACTTTGGTCAGAGCAAGATGGCGATGTACCCTTTCTACTTAAAATTTAGCTAAAAAAACTTTGTCACCCTGTTTTTGCGATTTAGGGCTCTTGTTTAGTACTTTGTGTTACTATGTTTCTCTGTTCACATCCTATATTGTTTGGCTGTCCCTGTTTGCCTTGTTTGTTCCTATCGTTATCCCTGTATGTCTCCATGATAATTAATTGGTCACACTCCTTTCCCTGTTTGTATCCATGACAATTTATTGAGCCCCTTCTCCTGTGTATTATTTGCCTATGTTCTTTGTCTAGTGTTATTCTTTTGCTGGCTGTTACATGGTCATAGTTTTCTGTTAATAGTTTTCTCGGTCTTGGAACCTGTTAATTCCATGAATAAAACTCATCTGCATTTAGATGCTCTCACCTTCGCCCCTAAATCTCACCAAGCATAACAATTTAAGGCTGAAATACACTACTCCACTTTTAAAATCTGAACAGATTTTAAAATGCTAGGCATCACACACTTACTCACATAGCCAGATCTATTTTAGTCTCACGTGGCCAGATCTTCAGACTGACTGCAGAAAGTCTGGGAACTTTGCCTCAACTCGCCTGTGTACTTCACACGTGAGGATCAGCGCCCCTCGTTGGCTGCGAGCGGCTCGATTTCCTTTGCCAGGTCTGAGGAGAAAGTTGTCGCGGTTGACTCCATGTCATTGATATGTTATTGACAGCCGAGGCCATAGCCAACTTGGTAGTGCTGGAGCGCCACCTTTGGCTAAATCTGGTGGAGATCAGGGACGCTGACAAGGTCACCTTCCTAGATTCACCAGTCTCTCCCAATGGACTGTTTGGCCTTGTCGTGGATGGGTTTGCTGAGCGTTTCACAGCAGCACAGAAGACATCACAGGCTCTGTGACACTTCCTGCCGAAGTGCTCTTGTGTGGCAGCTGTTTCAAGTCACCAAAAGGCTCCATCCTCTCAGTAGCCGGTATCACCTCAGTCCCAGCCTAAGTCTGAGCCTGGTAGTAAATCATCTTCCCCAGCTAATTACTCTTCAACTGTGATGAAAGAAAATGAAATGAAAACATCTTTAAGGTGTTTATGACTATGAATGTATGTAAAACTGGCATCTTAAAGACATTCATCAGTTGTTCTTACACAGCAGATGCTTTCCAGATGAAGCGCTGTTTAACAAACATCTTGCAGATGTCCGTGCGCTATCTGAGGCAGTTCACTAATTGGCCATTGGTGTTGCTAATAACAAGCGTTTCTGAATTCGACAAATAGCCCATTTAATGGATAATCAATAATAGACATGTGTGTCAGGATGTCCGTGTGGAAGTCCAGTGGTCATCAATCAAGGCTCTGTTTGGATCCAGGCTGATGTTGTGAGTTTTAGTTAAATGCTTGTGCTTTGCCTGATTATCCTGGGGCCTGTACCATGATGGTGGCTGAACAAACTCAGGGTTACAGGATTAGTTTCGAGTTGACAAAGCCAAACCACTCCATTGACATTTGATCCTACCTGTCAGATTGTCCTACCAGGGTTTACTGCGCATGCACACATCAATATTGCATCATTTTTCTCATGCTGAACAACAATATTTAATGTATCTGCATTACTGTAAGGGTAGGTTTAGGGTTGTGGTAGGTGTGGACTTTAATAAAACACAATCTAATCTGTAGAAAAAATTATTTATTGTTGGTTTCCTGTAGCTGAATCCCTGTAGCTGTATCCCTAGCTACAACCACGAATATAACACATAATTAATGTATTTGCATTAATGTAAGGGTAGCTTTAGGGTTGTGGTAGGTGTAGACGTTAAAAAAACATAATTTTACAGGTAACATTTTTCGTTGTCGAATTGTTTTAACTATTTAAACACATTTACATGAAGAAAGGACTTCTCCATGAAAGAGGACAAATAACAGAAATTATCTTGCTCTATCAGTGCAGTCACAAGTGAAACTTGTGAAGTTAGTTTGTATAGTTGATAATATATAGCGATACTGAGTAGAACATGTAAGGTCACATGTAATCATTTTTAAAGCGTTATCTATCGATTCTACAGCTTATTAATTTATTACATAGGATCTGTATAAATATTCATTTAAAATAAATGCTTTATAGTAATTGTTAAACTAAAATTGCTTGTGTATAATGGATTAATAATAGGCTAATATAAATCATATAACAATTTTATAAATCATATATAAATCTTATAAAAAAAAATTTTTAAAGTAATTATCATTAAAGCCCGACCATTTTGTTGTAATTTTAAATTTTTTTGGTACTATTTGAGCTTTAATTTGGAGGAAGAGAAACTGAGGGAGTGACTTTTTTGCGTTAGACATTTGTCACTGCTCAGATCTGATTGGTTAAATTTTAGTTTGCAATCTCTTACCGAGACCATAACCTGCCCTGGAGCAGGTAAGCTGTGGAGTGTAAATTACTATGGCAATGAACGCCGCTAAAAGCCAAACCACTTTCATGGTACCTAAAACCCAGGATTAGTGCAAACTAAACTGAAACTTACCTGGCTAGCCAGCTAATACGGCTTCATGGTTCAGGCCCCTGGTGTGCCTGGTGAGTTATTCAGCAACAGGGTTAAATTTGTGTGCATATCATCATTTTTAACTCCATTTCTCCTGTTCATGAGAATGTGAACTGTCCTACTCCATGTATGTTTTTTAACATTACAATGACAAAGCAAAATTAATTTCAGCTTTACCTGACTGTAGTCTCTTCTCTCTGTTTCATCTGAGCTTCTGTTTACACTCAAGGGTTTGGTCTGAATTCGGGGGTTGGACACATGTAAGCACTATTCTGTCAACTCTCTTCATTTTCTGTTTGGTTACTGTTGAATTCTCAAAATTTCTGTCAGAAGATTTTCTTATTTCCCGGCTGGAGGAACAAAGCTGCATTGATTGAGAAGGCATTCAAAATAATCTCAAGTATGCTTCTTACACACCTTCACTGTCTTTCTCATTTCTTGCTAGCAACACTGTGTGGACATTCTACAAAGCAGGGGTTCTCAAACTGTTTTTTCCGGTGAATCCTAAACTATTAACTTGAAGAACCCTCTAAGATTTTAAGTAAATATTAGAAGTAATTTAACAACACAGTTCATGTGTGGTTCTTTCATGTGGGTTAAGGGTTACATAACACACTAATCAAAGCAGGAAAATGGCAGTCCTTTGCCATTCAGGTCTTTTGTCCTCGGATCACATCATTCATGGCTTCAACCCACAATTCTCCAATCACACAGTCTTCATCAAAAGCTTTCCCTTTACAGCTTTTGTGACTAACATTGCTTTATACAATGTTTTATCTATTCTGGTTGGGCCGGCGTCATTCTCACCCCTCATACTTGCCTTAAGCCGTCTTCTGTAATTTTGTCACTCAATAAACTGACATATGCATATAGGCAAAGAATGAACTGCAGAATTTTCAAGAGCGCATTATTTAGGCAATTTGCTCTTGCATTAGAAATGTAGTTATTGAGTTTGATAAATGAATTAATAAATTAATGTATATTGAACGTATTATTAAATTAAAAATGTAATTTAATAAAGTAAATAAAATACTAAATGACTGTATAAAGTAAATAAAATAATTAGGAGTGGTTCTTACAATGATTATTATAAATATAAAAATAATCCACAAGTAATCTCCAAGAAAAAAGTACTTTGTCAGCAGTGTTCGAACTATACCGTGGACTTTGAGGGAGCCCACTTGTTTTTTTTTTTATAAGGGGGGGGGTCGTGCGCTTGCGCATGCCTCAAAAGAGGGCTTATGACTTACAAAGATACATAACAGCTACAAGTGTATGCACTACTTGCTTTATGCAAGCACTATAGGATAAATCACTATACAGGATTTACGCTATTATACTTTATCGACACGAATTGTTAGGTGAAACAACAAACAGCCACCCACAAATAGTCTATAAACCAAGCATCAGGCTGTCTTTGAGTTCACATGAACAACGGTTAAAGTTACTCGTCGTCAGGCTACAGAAGAATACCATACTTTCTCCGTTCAGTTAGGCCTAAAACATCGAGAGTCACGCAGACCTATAACAACCCACAGCCACAACACATACTGATTTTTGCCGATTCCGATTTTCTTTCTAAAAACTATAATTGACAGCATATACAAACAAAAATCTATGCAAATTTCAATGCAAATTAAAAAAATTATTTACATAAACAAAAATGATTAAACATTACAATTCCCCCAATCTGGACTAAGTTACAGATTTTCTCTCACTTAAACAACTCTCAAAATAAAGTGCTCTGTGACTGGAAAGAGAAAGAAATAGTTAACTTAAAATGAGTTGCTGTATGTAACAAAACAGATGTAATTTCCCACTAATTGCGAACAGGGCCGTTTCTAGGCATAGGCGAGCTAGGCGGTCGCCTAGGCCGCCACCAGCTGAAGGGCACTTTTAGCAGGGTTGTGATAAAGAGTGGCACGGTCACCCTGAAATATGACTGCCGCCCCCACTGGATCCCCCAACATTATTGGGCTAGAGTACTGTCAATCTGACGATGCCCGTATGCCACTAGATCAGAGTGCTGTCAATTGCTGCCTGATTGTTGCATGTAAAGCTTGCATTTGGAGCTCAACAACGCCGTTAGATCAGTGGGCTCTGTCAGTGCTTTGGCAAGGTAACACTTTTTTTTGCCATGCAATAAAGCTAAGTTCAAAGGCCAATTTAAAATATTGGTACAGTAAATAAAGTGCACAAAATCAGTATTTTGTTTAGGCAGTTTTTGTGGCACATTTGTCCAAAAGGTGTGCGTTAATGCATTGTTAAAGGATCAGCGTGTCATGTAATATTCCCATATAAACTTTAACATCCAATTAAAAAATATTTGTATAGTAAAATTCGCTAATTCACGAGATCAATACATCCTTTATTAGACCGCTTTGTCGAGTTAAATGCATCTTTACGGAGGTGCCGAAACGCTGAATCAATTCATTCACTTCCAACAGCGCTTAATGGGAGCAGCGTCATAGAGGGCAGAGCGGCACGTTATTTAAAGGGGACGTTAGCGCGTTAACGAGTAGCAAATGATTAAGTAGCTGCATTGGTTACTTTTATGCCACTGGTAAAGCTTTTATATGTAGTTTGGGGTAACAAAGGGGTTTTATAGGTTTGACTGAAATAATGCAATAACTGACACTTTAAATCAATGTTTCAAGAAACAACAACAAAAAAATTGAATTAAAAACAGATAAAGACAAAAAAAGTAGCCATTGATAGGTATAAATATAGGCACATATAAATGACACAAAGACACTAAGAAGAAGAAGAAGAATCTATCTTCCATTGCTTCTAGCTTGATTTTTAAAATTATTTTTATTTAATTAAATTAAAATAAATCAAATTCAATTGCTTTATGTAAACGTCAACAGGGTTCATATTAAATCATATATAATGCCATTTTGCTGCATTCAGTTCATCCATATTCGATGTATTAATCTCAGTACATTCCGCTGTCGCAGTGCAATTCCTCATATAGCATACACATTATTTATAACGCTAAATGTTTAACATCAATTTTATCAACGTAGATTCGAGTAAATCTTTCATTTTTAGGACGTTTTCAATATGGATCAAGTCGAAGACTAAAGGGACTTTGATCAAGTTTGGTCCCTCCAAGTCGCCGTACACGCGAAGGAAGTCGTAGCTCGGTTGCTAGGACAACATGGGTCAGCTTCGCTAGAACTATGTGCTATCCAAAGTAGATATCTGCTTTCATTAAATTAAATAAACCTCCTGATAACTGAAACCCCTGGTCAGTTACATTGGGAATGCAGGGACGATGAAATGGTATGTACGATTGTTTTGTGTTTGCTACATTATTGAAATGAAGATTTGATTTTTGGACATCAGACGCATCTGTGCGTTTCTTAGCGTTTTCCTTACAAATTCAGTTTTAAGTTTTTTTCATTGCATACTGTGTAATACTGATACTACTTCTAATAATATTAAATAATGTATAATAATAATAATGATGATAATGAACGGTCGTGAATATTTAAACGCACACTCTATACACACAAATTAAAATCGGTGTTCTGTCAGAATTTATGACATAAACCTCATCTTTCCCTAAACGTACATTACACGAGCTAGACTTTCTCAGCTCTGTTACTAAATCGCACAGATCAGAGCGTGATTTGATTGACTGTGTGGTTTCAGATGGGTGCTCCCAGTCCCAGCCTTAATACGCTGCTGTACATGTCTAATTTTATATAGTAATGTGTTTAGGGGCCATTTGTAATATTTCATAAGTTCATAGGGATTAGAAACCTACCGAGGTGTGACAAAATCCATTTGAAAACTCCTAAGATGTTTATTTATGAAAAATACAAAACAATGCTCTTTTTGTCCAGAAGCTGTACTGATAAGTAGTGAAATACAGTGATGTTTCCATCCCCCCTGTCAGGCTGTTCCTGTGTGGGCTCTTTCCCTCCCGCTGCCTGCCATCCTCATGATCACTGTGGGGCTCTATATGATTTTCCTTGCGGCTGTGCTGTGGTGTCATCACTGTCTCAAGGTACTTCAGCATCATTCCTCTTTCTGAGGAAACTTTATCAAACTTTTCTGTGAGCCAAATTCAAATAGAACAATCTTCTAGAATCAATACCTATGGCTGTTGCTATACAGTAGTCTGTCTGCCTGATTTGTCACAGCTTCCTTGTTCTGAAAGGCAGTTTAAATCTCACTTCCCACTGTTCTCACTTCTCTCTTTTGGGTCGTTTTTGCATTGTGTAACAGCTCTCTGACTTTGCAGGCCAAGTGTGATCCTCGGTGTTCAGATTGCTGCGCAGGTTTCTCTCCTTGTGAGTACTGTTTAGTGTGTGCCCAGTCATGTGACTGCCGTGCACCATCTCTGCAATCCTGTCTGGACTATTCCTGCCCCTCCCCTAATGTAAGTCACACATTGATTGTCTATTCCTGTTTTAAGCTGAATACACTCTGTATGCCACAGTTTTTCCACGTATGACTGAAGTCTTTGATCCCATGGTGTGATATACTCTACAATAAGATTTCGTTTGTTAACATTAGTTAATGCATAAGTTAACATGAACTATGAGAATTATATTATTATCATTTTTTTACCTTTGTTAATGTTAGTTAATACAAATACAATTGTTCATTCTTTGTTCTCGGTTAGTTCACATTGCATTTATGTTAATAGATAAAACTGTTGATTTATATAATAACATTAACTCAAATGAATAAATGCTGTAGAAGATGTTAACTATAGAACATTTATTGTAAAGCGTTACCAATGCCCAATGTTGGGGAAAGTTACTTTTAAAAGTAATGCATTACAATGTTACGTTACTCCATTAAAAAAAATAAAAATGTTATTGTGTTAGTTACTTTTTATGGAAAGTAATGCATTACATTACTTTTGCGTTACTTTTTGCCACCTGGGTTGGACTTGCTGATTAGTTTTTTTTATAACAGAAATCTCAAAAGTTATGTTTTTGTCAACTGTAAGGGCCTTTTTACACCAAAAGTGAAATTAATAAGCCTCTGGCAAAAGGAAGTGCCTCTGGTCTGCGGTTTCTCTCAACACAGGGACAGGAGAGGTGTCCGTGAATAAATGGGAAAACAAAGTAACCTGCGTTACTTATTTGAAAAAGTAACTCCGATATTTTGTTGTAAATTTAAAAGTAATGTGTTACTTTACTAGTTACTTAAAAGGTAAACTGATTACATAATTTGTGTTACTTGTTATGTGTTACCCCCAAGACTGCCTTTGTAACTAATCTTAACATTATGATGATATTATCAAATAACTTTATTATCAAAGAACTCGAGTGTTTTTGCTTTTTCTAAATAATAAACAGTTCACAAAATCCTGCCTATCCATGCCTATAAATATGAATAGAACTGGTATAAACCTGTTTTTCTTGATCTTGTTTAATGTAGTGTGCGATGTGGGATTGTGCCTGTACCTGTCAGCCTCCAGAGTGTGACTCCATCAACTGCTTCTGCTTTGAGATCAAGTTTAAGTAGAAGGGTGGATGGGAAGAAAAAAAACCTCCTCATTTTAAAAGATGCCTTAGAAGCTCCAACTCCAAGTGACACTTAAGTATGTTTTAAGCTCTAGAGAAATTGTGATTCAGTCTTTGGCTGTTCTGTAACGTTTGCATAATTTCGGAGACATTACCGCATCCTTCCTATTTATGATCATTGATTTAACTAAAATAAAGATTAAGATGTGCATCTATTGGGAATATACACTGAAAAAAAAAAAGTTATTTATTTTTCATTGGCTCAAGTTAAAAAATATAGATGTGAATCATTACCCTAAATTGTTTTAATTGGATGAATGAAAAAAAAAAATTCAGTGTACATTGTTTAATTGAATCATGTATGACTATTTTTCTCATGCTTAATAAAACAGCATAAATATTATAATATTATGGACATATTGCATTCATATCGGGATGAATGAGATCATTCATACCAGGTTTCCAAACAGCTGTAATTCCTGAAGTACACAAGCATTACAGAACAATAAGACTGAGGTGAAAGTAAAGGTTTTATTTTGATGAATTTGAAGCATATGGCTTTAAGAAGTGCCATGGACTTTTAAAACATTACGTTCAGCCGATTTTTACATTTTAAGCACAAAAAGTCCTATTAACTTATTGTGACTTATTACATTTATGTACTTTTTTGTTGTTTATTTTTTTCTAGTTTTCCAGTCAGCAATAATAGCCAGTGTGTTTCTCTTTGGCATCGATGTGTTTGGACATTTGTAAGATGGACATTTGTGCTTCATACAAAGAGAAGTTAGGAATCTATAAACCATATATGCTGTTCAGTGTATCTCATTCTGACAGAGATATATGCTCACCTATATTTATATGAGATACACTTTTATATACATATAGTTCTGACTGACCATTTTCAGATGACATTTTTGATTAGATTTCTTTTGTGATATACTATAATACTGTAAAAGTGTAACAAAAGCTATTTCCTATTTTTACCGATCTAATTGTTTACAGGGCATCATCTCGGTGTTACATAAGAAATATGATCTAACTATGTGTGCGTATTATATTATGTGAAATGTGATACAGTAATGTATGTGGCCATATTTTGAATGCTTACAGCCAACACTCTATGGCTTACAAAGTAAACCTGGGGCCGGTTGCATAAACTGTTTAGACTAGTCTTAAAAAGTTAGTTTTTCTTTAAGACAAAAAAGGTAGATTGGTCTTATTTGTAGTGGAAAGGTAAGACTGATTTCCCCTTTGCAACTGCTAGTTGGTCAAACTAGTTCTTAAGACACAGTCTTAACATGGTGACTAAGTTTATGCAACTGGCCCGAGACTCAGTCACTTCTTATTGATGGTCCCTCTGTTGCCTGGCAAAACTCTTTATTTTATTTTATTGTTATTGTTATTTTTTTTATAAATATGTGCTATTTTTTGTAAATGGGCTATTTTTTAAATGAATTAAAGTTTTATGAGGCTTTGTTTACTGCAAAATTATTATCTGTCGAGCATTGGTGGTGAGATATTAAAAAATTCACTTTAGATTCTTTGTTGGATTGTCCTGGATTTTCTGCTTTGTTTATGAAGCATGCAATTTTTTAAATGTTCAATTTATTTGTTGGAGGTTTCTACACTTTTCTATAAAGGCTTTCTATTTTCTATTTTCATGTAGCTCTTGCTGATTACAGCGATTATGTAGAGAAGATGTTTGAGAGATGAAAGGTCATGACAGAAGATCTCATGACAGTAGATCCCTTTTCTGATGGCACTAATCTCATAGATAGAGTCATGGAGTAACATCAGAGAACATCATGCAGAAGTTTCATTGCAGTCATCTGTAGACCACCAGCCCCCCTTTGCATAATTTTTTAATAGGGATTGCATTAATGCATGCTGTAATTCATGCATGTAGCAACAACATTAATAATCATATACCATGTCTATGCCACTCACAGCCTTTCTCTTTAACCTTTCTTTGCTGCATGCCAGTGTGCATGAATGTCACATCGCCCTTCTCCGGTTGCATCGTGGGTTAGCCTGCTACTAAGATTAGCCAAACCCACGGAATGTCAAAGGTCACTTCGTCCGAATAAATACAGGTCATCTCGCACTAGACAGATGTCACAGACTATCCAGACCTCCTCTGCCTTCATTTGGGGAGTATCTCTTGCTCACTTCATCCAAAAACACGGTAAAAATGTGCATGTTCTTTTCTTTTATTCTGTAGTACAAACATGTAAATAGCAGAAATACGGTACTTGTGTACTATATTATATGATTATTTTATTTTGTAGGCTTTACTTTTTTATTTGCTTTTATTTAAAGGCATTTGCTCAAATTATTTTCTACTGTTGCACGATTTTGTTTTTATTTCAAATATTAATATTATTTATACTACTACTACTAATAATAATAATTATTATTATTGTGGAAATAATAATAATAATTGTTTTAAAAATAATATACAATAATAATTATTATTGTTTTAAAAAATACATTCATAATTTAGCCAGTGACTGAAGTATTCAATCAAGAAATCATTCATAATTCTTAATTCTCTAAATAACTGTCTTGCTGAAATTTATAATACAAAATACTGATCAACAGAATTATTATTTTTTTAAATCATGAATTATGTTAACTAGCTTTACTGACTTTGCTTGGCATTCAACATTCCAAAGAGCCTTTTTAAGACCCCTTTTCACAAATCACAACCTGCTGTATAATGCTCAGCTGTACCACTGGCTATATATATATATATATATATATATATATATATATAAAACGCTGACATCCAAGTAAAACGAACATCTGAACGATGCTAGCTTTTCGCTAACGTTAGTCTCTTCAGTTTTCATGCAAAAATAACAGTTACGTGAGCCGCACAAGGTCATACGTGTTTGTATCTCAAGGACATGTGCATCCAAACTCGTCGAGAACTAGCTGACAAAAAGGTGGTTAGAAGAAAGAAAAATCCGTGCTTTTAGTTAGGTTTACGAGTTAAGTACACACCCATATCTGAACCCTTGCTCAGACTCTTTGGTGTTGATTTAACGCTCACCTGATTCATTACTTGGTCTTAGGGGAATGTTTTTGTAATGTGATTCATGTGTTTGTACTGGTACTCTGAATAATTTAATCTCAGAGATCATATAAATGTCTCTCTGTCTCCCACACCTTCCTCCACAGAGTCAAGATGCCTCACGCTTACCCATTCCTCACTCCAGAGCAGAAGAAGGAGCTGAGCGATATTGCTCAGAGGATTGTCGCCCCTGGCAAAGGCATTCTTGCTGCGGATGAGTCTACAGGTACTTTAAGCCATTCGGTTTGTGTTTGTTAATAACCTATTCTAAGGCCCTTCTAATCTTTCATCTCGAATCTTTGTTCTTGTGCAGGTAGCGTGGCCAAGCGGTTCCAGAGCATCAATGCCGAGAACACGGAGGAGAACAGGAGACTGTACCGCCAGCTTCTGTTCACCGCAGACGACCGCGTCAAGCCCTGCATCGGTGGCGTCATCCTCTTCCACGAGACCCTCTACCAGAAGACAGATGATGGCAAACTCTTCTCCCAGCTCCTTAAGGAGAGGGGCATGGTAGTTGGCATCAAAGTGGACAAGGGTGTGGTTCCCCTGGCTGGCACTAATGGAGAGACCACCACACAAGGTGAAAATCCCATCGCTATCTATAAAATAGGTTATCGGGTAGTAAAAGTACACATGGTATTTTATAACCTTTCGTATCCACTTAAATGCTGGAATTAGATGGACTTTGTCCAAAACTGAATGGTCACAGTCACTTGCTCATGACTCATTAAATGCTCATTTGCCTCTGCGTTCGCAGGTCTGGATGGGCTGTACGAGCGCTGCGCTCAGTACAAGAAAGACGGGGCAGACTTTGCTAAATGGAGGTGTGTGCTGAAGATCACCCCCACAACCCCCTCAAGACTGGCCATCATTGAGAACGCCAATGTGCTCGCCCGTTACGCTAGCATCTGCCAGATGGTGAGACACTTACAGCTATATATCCATGTGTTTTTTAATGAATGTTTTTATTCAGCATAGATGCATTCAATTGATCAAAAGTGACAGTAAAGACATTTATAATATTCAAAAAAGATTTTTATTTCAAATAAATGCTGTTCTTTTGAAATTTCTGTTCAAAGAATACTGGAAAAAAGGACCGTTTCCATTAAAAAATATTAACCATCACAACTGCTTTCAACACTGATAATAATCAGAAATGTTTCTTGAGCAGCAAATTAGCATATTAGAAAGACTTCTGAAGGATCATGTGACTCTGAAGACTGCGGTATTGATGCTGAAAATTCAGCTGTGCCATCACAGAAATAAATTACATTTTAATATATGTTAAAATAGAAAAGTTATTTTAAATGCTAATAATATTTTACAATATCCTGTACTTTTGATCAAATAAATGCAGCCTTGTTGAACATGAGACTTCTGTCAAAAACATAAAAAAATTGTACCCACCCCAAACCTTTCAATTGTATTGAATAATAAAATAATTAATTATACAGTAATTCATGATTATTATATTAAGTTTTATATTTTAGTGCTGTCAAACGATTAATCGCATCCAAAATAAAAAAAATGTGTATACATAATATATGTATGTGTGCTGTGTAAATTTATTATGTGTACACACACATGCATGTATCCATTTCAGAAAAATGTTATGTTAATATATTTATTTATAATATAAATTTAGACGTAAATATTTTCAAAATGTATACTGTATGTGTGTGTTTTTATTTATTTATATATATTTACACACACAGAACACACGCATATATTATGTAAACAAAAACTTTTATTTTGTGTGCGATTAATCGTTTGATAGCACTAATTAATTTGTAATAAAAATAATTTCATCCTCTTTCTCCTCAGCATGGCATTGTGCCCATCGTGGAGCCTGAGATTCTGCCTGATGGTGACCATGACCTGAAGAGGTGCCAGTATGTGACCGAGAAGGTTCTGGCTGCCATGTACAAGGCCCTGTCAGACCACCATGTGTACTTGGAGGGCACTCTGCTCAAACCCAACATGGTGACCGCCGGGCATTCATGTTCCCAGAAGAACACCCCTCAGGAGGTCGCCATGGCCACTGTCACAGCTCTTCGCCGCACCGTTCCTCCCGCTGTGCCTGGTTAGTAAAGTGAACGCAATTACTCACTCAGTCATGGCAGAGTCTTTATCTTATCACAGGCCTGCTTGATAAATTCTTAAGCATGTAATTATCATCACCTCATACCACACCCCTTTCTCGATGTAGGTGTCACCTTCCTGTCTGGAGGCCAGAGTGAGGAGGAGGCCTCACTCAACCTGAATGCCATTAACCAGTGTCCCCTGAGCAAGCCCTGGGCCCTGACCTTCTCCTATGGTCGTGCACTGCAGGCCTCTGCCCTCAAAGCCTGGGGTGGCAAGAAGGAGAATGGCAAGGCCTGCCAGGAGGAGCTCGTAAAGAGAGCTCTTGTAAGTTTTATTAACTTGGGATCATCTACTGGATACTGATCTGGTTATATGAAAATCCTAGTTTTGTAACCAGATTTTCTCTAATTGCAGTACAAACAAAAAATCTGGCATGTTTTTTTTTTTTTTCTAATTATAATTAATGTTCTTTTATTTATTATAAATGGTGTATGTATACATATAAATTAATTTTTAATTTATCATGTCTGTATGTTATACTATATTTTATATAAACATTTATTTTTATTTTTGCTTATTACATAGAATATATATATAGAGATTTTTTTTTTTTTTTTTAGATTCTTGATTGTAAGACATGGAGTAATTTGTTCAGGAGGGATTAGCATTTCATATGTGAACATTTTAAAACAACTGTTTGGTCTTGTGTTTCTATCTCCAGAACAACAGCCTGGCCTGTGTTGGGAAGTATGTGTCCGCAGGAGATAAGGGTTCTGCTGCTGGAGAGTCTCTCTTTGTGGCCAACCATGCCTACTAATCACCAGGAAGCCTTTTCCATTTCAATCCTCATCATATTCCTAAAGAATCAATGAACCCCAACGCATCTATACTCTGAACTCATCATTTGACCCATTCCCTTTTTCTTTCTAGTGCTTGTTACTTTTCCATGTGTGAAAACAAAACCATGAAACTAAGAGATCATACGTTTTTGCCCTAATCTCCTCCCTCTTCAATTATGTATTGTAATGTTTACCTCTTTAGAGAAACGTTGCTCTTGTTCTTGTAGTACTTATAACTGTATTTGACTTGCACAAAGCACATATACCCTTCAGGGGTATATTATTGTTGTTACTGTTTAATATGGTACACACTGGGGAAAAAAAAAAACATTAAAGTATCTTTCACTGCTAACCTAATTTGTTTTTTTCATGCTGTTATACAGACAACACATCATTGTGAGGTTTTGTGTTGGAACATTTCTCTGAATATTTGTCTATTCATCTTTATGAACCAACCCAGATGCAAGAATGTCAATTTATAGGATGATTATCATCCTGAGACGAATCTCTGCTGCTTTACAATTTTCAATTGCAAGCTTTATCAGTAAGCTGTTTTGTAATTGTCAAGGATGCTTGAGAAACTCTGCTTTCTGAAATATCTATAAATAGTTTCAAACAAATAGTTCAGGACAAATATTAAACTGGCGAAAACATGAGATTTCAGCGAATGAGACTAAGTTACAGCACACTGATTTAAACCTTTCACACTTTCTCAACACCCTGTAGACATTATCTAGTATTTAAATGTTTTTGGCTCAGTTTATTGGCAGCAGATGTATGGCCTGAGTTCATGACAAGGAGCTCATAATGGTTTCAGAAGTGACATTACTTGCAGAATCCTTCATGTCAGTGTAATGCATGAAAACTCCACAAGGAAACATGCAATATAAATATATTTTATTACAAAATAAATTCATAATTTTTCTAAATCAAGTAAATCTGCAAGAATCTTTCACTTCTATATTTTCTTGTAAATTAATAAATTTAGAACATTTGTAAGAATTTAGTAAATTCTTAGAAATCAAAGAAATGTTTATTGAAAATCTTTTACAACTTTAGACAAAATTCTTATAAATGAGAAAAATTCTAAGTGTTCTTGTAAAATCTTCGTTTCTAAAGTTTCTAGGGCCTAAGCGAAAGGATGGAAAGGCCACTCATGTCAACCCACCAGATGCAAAGCTGACTGAAGTTAGAAACAGCAAGGTGTTTTCCACGTCTTACTCCATAACCTGAAATAAAAACAGAAGTCATTGTTATTCATCGAAATACATTACATTAAGAGCAAATCTGACATGGTGGGGAAAAAAAAAAAAAAAGATTGATTATATATATATATATATATATATATATATACACACACACATAAAAAAAAAAAAGCTAATCTTAGACTTAAATTAGTCCTGTTCTCCAGCGGTTCCTCAACAACTGGGAGCACTTCATAGGCTGGAGCTTCTTAAAGAGCATTAGTCTATAATGTGTGATTTTCTTAAATTCAAGAAAATGTGTAAGTAAATGTGACAGGTGGTTTTTCCATGTCTTAATCCATGACCTGAAACAAAAACATAAATCAGTGTTATTCAATAAAATACATTACATTTAGAGCAAATCTGGCTTCTGTAAAAAGATTTTTTAAAAAAAAATAAAAAAACATTTAGCGAATCCTAGACCCAGCAGTTGGGTTCAAAACAACCCAAACGCTGGGTTTGTCCCTTTTTAACCCAGCATTTTTTAGAGTGTACCATGGAAGGCCATATGGTCAGAGTCCTTCACAGGTGCACCGCACCCGAAATCAATTAATTTGACTTTCATGGTGTCCTGGTTGATGAGCAGGTTCTCTAGTTTTATATCACAATGGAAGACGCCACGCTCGCAGCAAACATTGGCAGCATTAAATCACCTGGCACATAACATTTCGTGCCGTCCCCTCATCAAGGCTTCCACCATGGAGCTCCACGAACAAAACAAATCCATGCAGGGCATGGGGCACTCCAAGGCCATAATATAGTGGTCTGTGTCATCGTGCCAGTCCAGTGGTTTAATGATCTGTGGGATGCTGGGGCCCATTGTCACAAATCCAGTCCATGGCCTTCTGGCAGATTGCTAGTTGAGGTCACTCTACCATTACATTGACTCTCACACTACACAGACTGTTACATGTCACTCCGGACAAGGAAAACCAAGACACACTGCTCGGTAAGGCAGCGAACACTAGGGGGAGTGAAAAACGCTAGACAATACTCTACAATCTGAACAGGAACTGAGTGGGTGTTAAATAGAGTGAATAATGGCTCTCAGGTGAGCGTGTGATTAGTGAAGGCTGTGTGATCAGTGAATTCAGCTGTGTAAGTGCAATGGATGATGGGAACTGTAGTCCGGAGTGACACGTAACAGTCTGTGTAGTGTAAGAGTCAATGTAATGGTAGAGTGAGCTCTACTGGCAATCGGCCGGAAGGCCACGGACCGGATTCGTGACACCCATATTGGCCATAAATGTCAGGTTGATCTCCATGGGGAGGCATTTGGGATGACCAGGCTAAAAGAAAGAAAATATCACGATAATATTGAGGTGGTTTCACAAAACAGATCGACTATTGAGAAATTATTTGTAGTCTGTGATTAACATGAAGATAAGATTTCATAAATTGAAAACAGTGACTGAGAAACTAAAAGATGCAATAATACTCACAACTGGGATGTAGGCCTATGGCATGTGTGGTGTCTTCTCAGCATATATCATAGCCACCTAATCATGTGCATAGAGCTTATATTACTCCAGTTATGAATCCTGAACAGATATGCAAAGTTTTGGAAGTAAAAAGAAGGGTAAGTAAAATAAAAGGAAAGCTTAAATCCATCTTTGCAGCAAGCCCCTGCATGCACAAAGCCAAATACTCCTTCTCCCAGCTTGTAGCCAATTTCATAACGCCAACAGATGTGTCCTAACAAAAGAAACAACTGTAGTTAGCATAAAAATACATGTCACTAAAATGTATTATTATGAAATGATGAAATGTTGATCAGGAGCAAAATACATTTTAGTTAAAAGATACCAATTGTGAACAAGAAAACTTTAAAAATTAACTTGGAAATTAGGCTTTATTCTGGTCATTTGAGGTCAGGGGTGTTCAGTCCTGGTCCTGGAGGGTCACCATCCTGCAGAGTTTAGGTCCAAGCTAAAAGCACCTGAAGCAACTCAAAGTTTCCCAGATAACACAGCTCTGCCCCCTGTTGTCTAAAGCAGGTGTCTTCAACGTTTTTCAGGGGCCTCTTAGGTGACAGAGACATGGAGCAAGGACCCCCAATACAAAATGTGTCAAGCAGAGCTACATATTAAACATACAGCCTTAGATATTAATAGAAACTAATCATATTATGATTAAGAATAAATTATGTTATACTATGTGTATATTATGTTAAGACAGTAGATCAGGACTATCCACATTATTATTGTTGCACATGTATCACTGCCTGTATATTACTTTTCTTTTTTTTAATTGAGACATTACAAATAATTGGAATGATGGAATTAAAAAAAACACTTTGATGCGAATATTTTTCTATTAATCTTAATAGTTTGCATTTAGATTGTGCATATCTATTTTGACATGCCATATTTTTGTCCAAGTATTACTTTGTGCAAGTATCATCTATTGCATCTTCAGAGTGAATCACGCATTTAGATGTCACTTCCAAAGACCGCTCACTTTACAATCACTAAAAAGCTGTCACTCATCTTAGTTCACGATCTCAGAACGTTCTATTAAAATCAATAAAGGTTTCTACACTGCATAATGAATCTCTTATTTACGTCGTGTCGTTGTTTGAGAGACGATTGGCAAGAGCGAGCTTAAAGGGGTCATATGATGCGATTTCAATTTTCCTTTCTCTTTGGAGTGTTACAAGCTCTTGGTGCATACAGAAGATCTGTAAAGTTGCAAAGACTAAAGTCTCAAATCCAAAGAGATATTCAAAAGTTAAGAGTCCGCCACACCTACCTAAAACGGCTCGTTCTAACACGCCCCCACATACCTACATCACTATGTGGGAAGATTTGCATAACGCCGCCCAAATGTTCAGGCAAAGAAAGAAGGCATAACTTTTATTCTCGTATTTATTATTATATTATTTATTCTAGTATTGTTGTTGCCACCGCCATGTCGTGAAGGCACTGTGTGTTTCGTTGTGAAAGCGAAACTACTTTGCTTGGCCTTCCAAAAGAGGACACGACTAGAAATCAGTGGTTAAGTTGTATTTACAACACTGTTCCAGAACACTTCAACCCAAATATTCAGATGTGTGCAGCACATTTTATGGAGGACTGTCTCCTGATCCTGGGAGAGTGGACTACAATTCCGGCTGTTCTGACTCACAGACTTTAAGTACGTTTTTTATATTTAAAGAATTTGCCACTGATGATTCAAACGTGAGTTTGTAGCAGTGTAGAGTAGGGCTTGTTGTTTGTCATTTCTCCGATCACAAATGCAGACATGGTTTTATGTTTACACGGCTCGATGCAACGTGTAAAAAGACAGTGTAAGTCATTATAATCCATAATTATGTCCCCACTGGATGCAACAAATGCCTCGTTTGTAATGGGTTTTAATGTTTTTGTCTCGTCGCTCCGGCCGGACAAGGCATCACAGTATGGTGAGGGGCGTAACATTTCCGTCACACGCTTGAGGTATTCGGCCAATCACAACACACTGGATAGCTGGCCAATCACAGCACACCTCACTTTTCAGACCGATGAGCTTTGTAAAAATCTTTTTTTTGATCCTTAAACCGCATAAACACATTTAATTACACAAAATACACAAAATAATGTTCTTTTTAGCAACATCATATGACCCCTTTAACTCATCACCGAGCAGAAACTCCGGCATTTTGAGCGGTGAGGGGATTCTAACTTAAATACCTCTGATTGGTCATTGCATTCAAGAGATCATCAAACATGTCTGTTATTGGCTACATTTCTCACAGCTGTAAAAAAAAAAAAAAAAAAAAACAGAACTCAATCTCTAAAACGCAATGAGTGTTTTCTAAACCTGTTTCGCCAATAGTATCATATTACAATATCAACTGAGGGTGCGCCTGCTTTCGTTTTGGGGTGCTTATATTTAAAATGGGCTTTTTTATGTTTTTTACTCATGTTTTAATTTTTGTAACAAACATTTTTTTGTGATTAAACATGAATTTGCCGACCCCTGGTTGAAGACAGGGATACAAAAGCCAAATCAACCTGATGCATTTCTGAATACTGGCCAGCAGATAGAGTCAGTGATGTTGATAATAGAAATGGGCAGAAGTGTTTAGTTAGGTGTCTTGTGTGTTCACTAATGGGCTTAACAATGCTAAAAAAAATTAAAAAATTCACATGGTGCAAATATTCTTATTACTATAGTATATTCTATATTAATATTATTTAGTACTATGAATAGTTGGGTAAACGTCTATGGTGGTGAATGGGACATTACAGCAAAAATGATTTTTGCATTCCCATTTGCTCCAACAGTAAAACAAAAACATTCATGATAGCGTTTACACAACTTTCCCAGTCAACTTTCTTTGTCACTCTCTCAGCTTTTGTATTAGAAACACCCTTGCTGCAGTGTTAACTATAACTAGTTATTATTATTATTACTACTATTGTTATTTAATGCCTAAAGGCTATGCAACACAAAGTATGATTTAAAAAATGAAAATATAAAAGACTTGGCCAGATTTAGAATGTTACAAAAACTGTGGGAATGCACCAAAAGAGTCCATATATAGCACCAGCTAATTTTTTTTTTAACTGACTAAAAACTGTGGGTTACTCCTGTGACTTTTTTTGTGCTGATGTTTTCTCTGTTTCAGTGATATCTGACATCTTTCCTGTAGAAAACAAGAAGTCAGGGTTTAGAATGGCATGGTTAGGCCCTGCTGGTAGGTGTCAAACATCATCTGGCTGCAAGTATCAGCCAGTTCATTAACTAGTTATTATTATTATTACTACTATTGTTATTTAATGCCTAAAGGCTATGCAACACAAAGTATGATTTAAAAAATGAAAATATAAAAGACTTGGCCAGATTTAGAATGTTACAAAAACTGTGGGAATGCACCAAAAGAGTCCATATATAGCACCAGCTAATTTTTTTTTAAACTGACTAAAAACTGTGGGTTACTCCTGTGACTTTTTTTGTGCTGATGTTTTCTCTGTTTCAGTGATATCTGACATCTTTCCTGTAGAAAACAAGAAGTCAGGGTTTAGAATGGCATGGTTAGGCCCTGCTGGTAGGTGTCAAACATCATCTGGCTGCAAGTATCAGCCAGTTCACTAATTGCTTTTGTTTTTGCATTCATAGAAATATATGAAATTAAATTGACTTTTTTTGTTGCTGTTGCATTGATGTCACAACTCAGGGTAGTGAAGGCCTTGTGACTGTGGCACATTTTGTGGTGCTACCAGACAGAAACATTGTCAGCAGGTCGTGACATTACTTTCCACAGCTTTTACAGATGATAACATAAGCAAATATGACACATTTCTAATCATATACCTTTAAACTGATCGCTCTCTCCAGTTATTATAGACCTTCTTGCCATAAATGTACTAGATGTGATTATGATTTTAATAGATATAGGCTATTTACAAGTCTCTGTTGGCTGCAGAGCTTTTTCTTGTAACAAGAATTGCCCAATATATTTGTATTTACATAACATTATATGATTTAAAGCAATGCAAAATAAACGGAATAAGATTAACTAAGATCCCTTGTGTTTCCACTTTCATTTCTGTTTATTAAACATAAATGCTTGCCAGTACATTCACCAGTACACTTTCAGTTCAACTAATTGCATGTCATATACTTGTAAACTACAATACAGTTTCATTTAATTCAATTCTGAAAACATTACACCCGCAAGTATATGTTTTTAGGTATATTATTTCCATATGTACTCTTTTCAAGAGTGTGCTAAAGTGTACTTCTTTTTCGCAAAAATGGACTACTCAAGTGTTTCTTGATTTGTTCTTTCCCTAGACCCCTGCTCCAAATGGGACTAGCATAGAGATCAGCAACAGCAGCCGCTATGACTGCAATGCTGTGTCCACTGCAGTAAGTCTGTCTGTCTTTCTTTTTCTCTTTGGTTTTTTGTTTCACCTGTACAGACTTGTCCCACATTTAAGTGTAAGTTTAAATATTTGTTCATGGAGTGACACCTTGTTTTCTTTCGGTTTCTAGGCTGTGCTGTTGGCTGATATCTTACCCACCCTCCTAATCAAATTCACAGCACCTTTCTATATACACAAAGTGCCTTATGGGTAAAGTTGGCCAGCACTTCTTTATCTGAGATCTAATTGCAAACATCCATCAGCATCTTGAAACAGGTTTAGCTGGTTAGATCAAATGATGTAATACTGTGATAAGAGATGAATTGGCAACTTTGAATAGTTGTGTCAAAAGAGACGAGGTCTGATTTAGTTTGTTGCCCTTTACAGTGTGGAACACAACAGAAGAGCTACTCCTTTATTATTAATAATGTGCTATTTAATAATAATTGTGTTTTCATTTTCCTTTCACAATGAACAGATTCCGTGTTTTGGTGTGTTTCTTTACAGCAGTGGTCAGCTTCCTGATGGTGTCGTTCTCCTCAACTATATTGATGAGTATATTTGGTAATGAGCATGTGTGTGCATTCGTCTTCTGAGCTGGATTAATGAGATTTGATGAATGTTGTAATGAATCTTTGGATTTTTCCTCAGGTGTCGTCTTTGCCAGTATTAGTTCAGGATTGGGGGAGCTTTCCTTTCTCTCCCTCTCTGTGTTTTTCAGCAGGTAAAGCCTCCTAGAAACCCATTCATTTAAGATGTGTTTAGAATAGGATACTAATTATTAATTGTACCTGCACAGTATGCACTGTTTTTGAAAACATTATGTGAAAGTGAAAGACGTCATTATGCGCACGTTCAGGTGTTATCTGTGGTAATTACAGCAGTTATTTTTTTATTTTGCACCCACAAACAAACTTCAGTCTGACTGAATAATGAGATATAATAAAGTTTCAGTTATGCTATAAAAATAGAAGGTTTAATTTAATGCCTTGCACTGTGTGCAATATTTTTCTAGTTTGCTTTGATGAATACTCACATTTTGTGAAATGTAGGCATTTTATGTGCACATTATACTGTGCACAGTATGCACTACTGGTCTGTAAGATTCTTTAATTAATGATTTTACTCTGCAAGGATGCATTAAATTGATCAAAAGTGGCAGTAAAGACATTTACTGTATAATGTTACAACACATTTCTAAATGAGGAATTGAATATGTCCCAAACTAACATTTCTAAACTAAATGATGTTCTTTTGAACTTTCTATTCACCAAAAAAAAAAATCAAAAATCAGCATATTAGAATGATTTCTGAAAGATCATGTGACACTGCTGTATAATGGCTGCTGAAAATTAAGGTTTATCATCACAGGAATAAATTACATTTAAGATATATTCAAACAGAAAACTGATATTTTAAATTGGAATAATATTTTGTAACAAATGCAATGATAATAATAATATTGTACAATTTTTACTATATATTTTGATCAAATAAATGCAGCCTTTATGAGAATAAGAGACTTCTTTCAAAAACATTTAAAAAGCTCTAGTCGCTGATCTCTCTTTTTACTTGCTGTTGTTTATCAATACTTTGCATCTGTGTTTCTGTCTCTCTAAGGGATGTGTTAAGTGGCTGGGGGTCTGGCACGGGGGCAGCAGGAGTAGCTGGAGCTTCCCTCTACTCTGCATTTACACAGGCTGGTCTGACCCCACAAGTTACGTTATGGATCATGCTGGTTGTGCCTGTTATTTTGGCTGTCAGGTCAGCAGAACTTTCTCAACTCCCTGGGGTTGCACCTGTTAAGAAGATTCACAGCATAAATGTATCTTTTCCTCTTATGATTTCTTTCAGCTATTTCTTTCTCCTGGTGTTCCCATCCTCATTTCCACAGTGGAGGCGGCACGAGGATGGTCACAGTACTTCCAGAGTGGTAAACTCCGAGGAGAGGGGTCCTTTAATTGAGGAAGAGACCGATACTGAGACAACTCAGGAAGAGCAAGGTGTGTACAGTTAGGAACTCATTGCTTGCATTGTTGCAACTTGGGTTACACTTTATTTTGATAGTCCACTTTAGACATTCTACTAACTATAAGTAACTATGCAACTACATGTCTACTAACTCTCAGAGTAAACTGTTACGTTTAGGGTTAGTAGAATAAGTTGACATATACTTGCAAAGTTTTTCATAGTCAGTGTGTTGTATCTTGTGGACCCATCAAAATAAAGTGTTAGAAGATAATAAGCATACTCTAATGACTGCTAGTTGACATGTAGCTGCAAAGTCACTTACTGTTCGTTGAATGTCTAAAGTGGACTATCAAAATAAAGTGTTAACGCAACTTTTCATGCTCATGATGTGTATGATAATCCATTCAGATGACTGGCCATGCTTTCTTTCTTTCTGACAGAGGACAAGCACATCAGACCCCTGTCCTTCACTGACAAAATATATATCATGAAGGTAAGACCTACTTTGTACCTGTATATGGTCCTTAGTTTGGTATTTCTTGTCTGCTTAAATTACATTGCGTCTGCTTTTAATATATAATGGAATTTAAAGTTCCACTAAGCAATTTTTGCTTGATTATCATTATTGCTTGAGCTATTACTTATTTATTCACAGACATTGTGCACCTATCTGTATGAATACAGTGCATTGTTTTCATTACCGATGCTATTTTAGCATTACATTTTTGACATGACATGCATATTTGTCACATGATTATTTTTTTCTCCCAAAATGATCATTACTATAAAAGTAGCATAATTGTATAGAGTTACTGAGATAATATGTGTAATATTCAGTTAGTCATCTGATATTAGTTTCCTAAAATACCTGTTTTCTAGGCCACTGAACACCAGAAATGCTGGTCACTTCTTCCAGTGTTACTCTTTTTTTTTTTTTATTACTTGTTGCGCATTTAAAGTGTGAACATAGCTTGTGTGTGTCATGTAGGATAGCATTGTTTGTGTGTTTATATTGTTTTGTTTGCACCTTATTGTGCTGCAGTCGGAAAATGCACTTCCTCTTTGAGTCTGTAGTCTTTCAGTGTGTTCCTACGCATGTGATCTCTTTCAGGGTCTGCTGAAGTTTATTATTCCTCTTGGTGTGGTTTACTTTGCTGAGTATTTTATTAACCAGGGACTGGTGAGTGTTTTCTGTCACAGTCTTAGTTAAAAGTCATTAAGGGTGCTTTCACACTAGCACTTTTGGTGCGCACCCGGGTTCGATTGACTCGGGTGCGCACCCGCGAACTGTACCTAAGTCCGCTTAAAAAGGGTGGTCTGGGGTACGGTTCAAGTGAACTCCGGTACTTTTCACTGCTGATGTGAACGCAATCGTACCAAATCACGGAAGTGAACCGCTATTAATGACGTATTATTTGATAAAAATGTGTGTTTGTGTGTGTTTCACTCACTTTCTTGACGAGCGTGACTGACACGCTGCAAGCAGAGAGCTGTATATCTCATTTCTGTTCACCTTCAGAGTACTCTAGAGCATTTGCAGTACATTCGAAAGGCAGACATAAGTGCCGTTATGTACTGAAGCTTTGGAAACAAACCAACGGTTCAAAAGCATAAATATAAAATTGAAGAGAGCCTTGCTACGCATTTTGCCATCTTCTCCTGCGCCATTGTTACTAAGCAACGGGGTAAAGAGCTGCTGGCTTGATGACGCAAACGAACCGCGGTTCGGATCCAAATAATATAATGTGAACACTGTCCAGCGGGGGCAGGGGGAGGGGGGAGCAGTCGAACTCGGATTTAGACCAAGCAATCGAACCGAGTGTGAAAGCACCCTAAGAACGAGACCGCAATAGAACAATCTGTGATCACTGACACTGAATATCAATATCTATCCATCCATCTCTCCAAAATCAGTTGGAGCTGCTCTACTTCTCTGACTCCCGTCTCTCACATGCAGAACAGTACCGCTGGTAAGACACATCACTTCCTGACTTCGTGTTTTTGAATGACACTACCTTTAAAAATGTTGTGTTCAGTAGGATTCGTAAGTATTTTATGCTTCCCAAAGCTTAAAAAAAATAAACGTTTGATAGGCAGTGTATATTTTTTTCCAGAGGTTCCTGTTCAATCAAAAGTCCATCTGAAGATTGAAAGAAGTTTTAAGAACTGACGAGAACTGGCTCTTTACGTATTAATTTTTAAACCCTACTTTAGTTTTACAGAGGAGTTAAAAGAAAAATAAATCATCCACAACTACACAAGACAGAAATCATAAAATATAGATACATACAGATTGTTAAACTAAATAAACAATTATTAAAATGATAAAATAAGGTACAATTCTGCAGTTGTGGCTTAGGAATATAGCCATTATACATAGTCTCTGAGGAAAAAAAAAAAGTTTGATAGTGCAGGAGAAGATGTTTAGTCTAGGTTGGATAATAAAACATGTTTTTAACATATTTCTTACAGAGACCCCAAGACTGGTTATTTTTTCACTTTTTTTAAAGGGAAGTTCTATCGTCATTTTCTCAACCTCATGTCATTTCAAACCTTTCTGACTTTCAGTCTTCTGTGGAACATTGAAGAAGACATTTTGAAGAATGTTGGAAGCCAAACCGTTTTAGTGGCCATTGACTTTCATTGTATGGACAAGAAAAAAAACACAGAGACATTTATTCAAATATTTTAGGTTTTATAATGTCTATTAGGTTTGAATGAGTGACTGAGTGACTTGACTTGAAAAAAAAAAAATCTGATAAGGTTGAGCAAATGATGACAGATTTTTTTTCTTTTTTTTTTCTCGGGGTGAACATCCCAAATCCACTTGGTAAAAGTTGTAGTCTTGGGATTCTTCACCATAACAATATCAGTTGTGCTTCATTGTCTCCTCTGCAGGTATCAAACACTTTACCAGATTGGTGTGTTTGCTTCCCGCACGTCTCTTGTCTGTTTTAAGATTAGGAAAATTTTCCTTATGTCTCTCTTACAGGTGAGATCTTAGGCTGAACCACAAGACAGTACATAAACTAATACATGCATTTACATTTACATTTACATTTAGTCATTTAGCAGACGCTTTTATCCAAAGCAACTTACAAATGAGGACAATAGAAGCAATCCAAATCAACAAAAGAGCAATGGTACTTAAGTGCTATAACAAGTCTCAGTTAGCTTAACGCAGTACACGAAGAGAGTTTTTTTTTTAAATCATATAATAAATAAAAAGAAAATGCATAGAATAGAAAAAGAATAGAGCAAGCTAGTGTTAGAGGCATTTTTTGCTTTTGTTAATTGTATAATAAATAAATAAAAAGAAAAGAAATACATAGAATACAAAAAGAATAGAGAAGCTATGCATATGAAACGGTAAACATCACACACTAGTAAAGGACTCTTCATGACCTGGATTACTCTTTCTCTCTCAGTGTTTGAATGCTGTTCTGTTGGGTTTCGCTGTATACTACCAGTTCTTGCCAAACCCATGGGTGGTTTTTGTTATTGTCCTCTATGAGGGTCTGTTGGGAGGAGCAGCCTACGTAAATACCTTCTATTTCATCCGCGAGGAGGTGCGTGAACCTCATTCAAGATATTCGTTCATTTGATATAGATCAGCATGTATCAGTCAGAGGTCTCTAATGCATTGTCTTATGCTGTGTTTTTTGACAGACCGCTAAGCGCGAGAGAGAGTTTGCCATGGCTGCAGCAAGCGTAGGCGACAGTCTGGGAATCGCTCTTTCTGCAGCTGCCGCCTTCCCCGTTTACCATTATTTCTGCTCTTTATGAGCAAATGAGAATGTGTGTTTGTACAAGATAAAGACATTGTTGTGTTTTTAAAATAGTTAATACATTCCGTTTGGACTAATATGTTCTGATTTAAATGAATAATGGTTTGATTGATCTGACTGACATTTGACCTACTGACACCCTGCTCTAACACAATGTGTTTTAACCCAAAACAAAACCCAAATTTGAATAAATTATGCTTTAATTTGTCAGGTTTGATCTTCTTTGTAACTCAAAATCCTGGAATCAAGTGTGTAATGCTTCCTGAAATGATTCTTGCTCAGTATTAAAATATTTGTCTTAAGTTTCTTGTGTGTGGCTTTCATGAGCCCTATTGGAAAATCACTATCTAGCTCCTGAAATGTTGCTGCCTCCATTTATAAAGCAGTTTCAGTTCTCTTTTTGTGGCTAATGGGGACAGTTGCAACCCTTGGTTTTGCAATTGAACTTATTTAGCAAACAGACAGCAAGAGCATGTTGCTTTCTTGAGATTCATTGCTTTCATTTCCCATTCCCTGCAGGTTTCGCATGAGTATATACCTTAATCCACAGTTATTTACATTTGAAATTCTCCAGATATAGAGGCACCTTCTCAATATGGGTAAAGAAACTGAGTGTGCAGACTGTTTCAATTCAACTTCATGAACCAATTGAACAATGGAAATGTATTATAATCTGGCACTAGATGGTAGTACAGAGTTGTCTTTAAAAAGCAGGAGTGAGGGAGATAAAATGCAATGTAGAAGCTGGCTTTTAGGTGTTGGTGTGTGGCTCACTCTGATTCATTGCATCTGTACAATGGCTCCATTTTCCCACAGGGAATAATATAAAGGAAATACAAGAATAAGTAAGTAAATAAATCCACTTAAGTGACTATGCTTCCTAACACGCCTAAGTCTACTTTTAAAAAGTGCACTTTATAATAATGTCTAATCAAAAGTTTTAATGTAAAGTACATTTTAAATAATTTTGTCGCGCTAGTACGCTTATTTTGATGTGGTGACTAACACACCAAAGTACATGTAAATATGCGTTATTCGATAATACATTTAAAATAAATATATTTTAAATGCACTAAATTTACACTTCATCATTAAAAATGTGTAATTACAATTTGAGAAAGTTCATGCGGCAATTTTAACCAGATTTCAAAGGCAATAGAAGTAATTATGATATTACACAAAACTTAAAAACGCACTCGAAAGAACTGCATAATACATTTAATGTAATTTAATAAATTTTTATCAAATTGCAATTAACGTGCAGTTAAGTGGCTGACAACATTGCATTCGGTTCTCACTTAACTGAATTATTTTAAAATATATTATTTCTGTTACTCTTTACAGAAGTATGCTAAAGTGTACTTCTTTTTCACAAAGCCTGGACTTTTATTTTGAAAAGCTGTGCGTCTGGCAGCCGTCCTGGCTATTTCTCGAGGGTAGCAGATTCACATTGTTGCAAGTGATATACAGTAAACCCCTGCGAAGGGATCGATTAAAAGATCAAACTGGTGAGGTTTGGCAATATTTTTAGTTTAGGAAATCAACCCCACAAGGCCAATTATTTAACGCTGATATGAATGTAACTGTATTTATCGTTTCCATTTTAATGGCATAAAGGTCTAGTTAGCTTAGCAGCAATACAAATGTAATGGGTGAACTTTTTAGCATAATGTGTGTTTTCTGCTTACATTTGGCCATTCACGTGACAGTTTACCCCCAGTCATGTTTTCTGTGAGCCCTCGATGTGCTGTGGATCTGGAGTTATTAATTCATGCTGTGTTTGTCATGACAGACTGGTTAAGTGCACCAGTCACGAATCGTGATTCACGATCGCGCAGACTCAGAAGTCACTTTAATGCTGTTGCAGTTGTGTGTCTGCAGCAATTAGTCATCATGTCTGTCTGCACTTGACCACATTTCTCATCGAGTCTTGGTTGGTTCTTGTGTGTGTGTGTGTGTGTGTGTGTGTGTGTGTGTGTGTGTGTGTGTGTGTGTGTAAACATGCCATCTTCCCTTTGTTCTTGCAGGAAGTGTCTGGTGTTAAACTAATAGTGTGCCTGTGGTCCTGTTAATAGGAAGGGCTCAGCAGTGCCTGGGTGCCCAGGGAGCCACTGCCTGAGTCCCTAGAGGTAGACACCAAACCACAGGACATGAGTGCCACCAAAGGAGGTCTGGTGATCTTCACGGCCAACTCCAACCCCTCCAGCAGAGAGCTGGGGAGGAGGATAGCCGAGTAAGTTGCCGCTGGAGCTCCAGTATAACATGCCAGTTATATTGGGTAGTTAGGAAAGAGTGGAAAGACGTTCATTGTCAAACTGAGCAAATCTGAGCTAGAACAACTGTATTCTTTTGAGTGCTAGGTAACAACAAATCAAGTAAGTGCAAGTACACTACCATATCAAATGATGAAGTTTTTAACGGACTTTACTTTCTTGTCATGTAAATCGCCGTGTTTTTAAGGCTGACATGACGTAAAAAAAACAAAATTAATTTCAATTAATATTATTTTTTATTTAAAAAAAAAAGTACAATGGTAACAAATTAATTTAAATAAATAATATAAATATTTGTTAACATAACTAGGCTTTGTTTGCTTTATGTAAATTACATTTCTTATTGTTGTATTTTGACTTTGTGGTGAAATGTGTGATTTGGGACAACTGACATTTACACCTTGTAATATGTGTGTCAAATAATAACATTTCTCTTGTGTGTTTAAGCTGTTATATTGCATCATATTCCCTTGAACTTATATTCTTGTGCAGGCGGTTGGGTGTGGAACTTGGAAAGGTGCAGGTCTATCAAGAAGCTAACAGAGGTGAAGGCCTGTTTTCGTCTCAACTTTCCATTAAATATCTGCATATCTTTTAATCTTCACTAGCGATGGCTGTGGCCACTGCTGAAGTGGTTGTTCATTCTTTGCATGCCATGCTGGAGAGAGTAGACAAAACAGATCAGCGGTCTGAGCTTCTGTTGACTAATTAAACTGACAGTCTTTGTTTTGGGTCATGCTTGTGTATTCTGAAATGGAGATACGCTTGCACTCCCACATGCAGACACTGTGCTGGAATTCTCCCAGCATTCCTTGCACCATTAAAGGGATAGTTCACCTTAAGTTGCTGGTCCCTATTGACTTGCAAAGTGTTTTTTCCCCTCATAACTATGGAAGTCAATGGGAACCAGTTACTGAAGTTGAACTATCCCTTTAAGTCCTTGTGCAAACTTTTAAAAAGCCAGTCTGTTCTGTAAAGTTAAATGTTTACTGTGGACCAGACTAAAAATGAAAGTAATATTTCTTTTCCCACAGAAACACGGGTCCAAATCGAAGAGTCTGTGCGCGGCAAAGATGTTTTCATCATCCAAACTGTTTCCAAGTAAGAAGCCTTAAAGAGATACTCTATCTCAAAAGGAAAATTGTTTTGTTTACTCACCCTCATGCCAACCTAGGTATATATGACTGACTTTCTTCAAATGAACACAAATGAAGATTTTTAGAAGAATAAGTCCATATAATGCAAGTGTATGGGTCCACCAAAAGTTAAAGGGGTCATATGACATTGCTAAAAATAACATTATTTTGTGTGTTTGGTGTAATTCAATGTGTTTACGTGGTTTAAGGTTAGAAATTTTTTTTTCCACATACTGTACATTATTGTTGCTCCTTTCTGCCCTTCCTTTCTGAAATGCATAAATTTTTACAAAGCTCATCGTTCTGGAAAGTGAGGTGTACGATGATTGGCCAGCTATCCAGTGCATTGTGATTCGCCGAATACCTCAAGCGTGTGACTGAAATGTTACGCCCCTTACCATATTTGGAAATGCAGCGTCTCTACGACATGGTGGCGGCGGCAACAATAGAGACCGAGCGACACGCGTCATAATCTGAAAACCACGCCCAAACAATTCAACGCTCTCCATTGACTTTGTATTGCGGGAAGCTGCCTCCTTGTCATTTCTGACTTGTAACAAAAAAACAGAACAATGTCTAAAAGCTGCTGTGTGACAAGGTGTACAGCAAACAAGCTAAAAAAAACAGAACTACGTTTTTATAAGCTGTCGACCCAAAAAACAAGAGTTTAAGGACACAAAAGTAAGAGCACAACGTGTCATATTACTCTGAGAACTGCGTCCACTGGAGGGAAACGGAATCGGCGACAGGAAACATTCATTATTTTTAACATGTCAAAGGATTATTTCACCACCCTGTGTTAACCTGAGAGGAGGAGATATATTGGGAAACTACATTTTATTGGTCTATTTCAGTGCCCCTTTTCCTTACCTTCCTTTTGTTTGAGAAATGATCCAACTATTTTTGTCCTTAAACGCTCGTTTGTTTTGGGTCGACAGCTTATGAAAACATAGTTCTGGGTTTTTTAGCTTGTTTGCTGTACAGCTTGTTTGCTGTACACCTTGTCACACAGCAGCTTTTAGACATTGTTCTGTTTTTTTGTAATAAGTCAGAAATGACAAGGAGGCAGATTCCCGCAATACAAAGTCAATGGAGAGCATTGGATTGTTTTCCCCCCAGTGTGGGCGTGGCCTAAATGCGCTCTGTCTCTATACTACAGCGAGAATCAAAGTTACGCCTTCTTTCTTTGTGTGAACATTTGGGCGGCATTATGCAAATCTTCCCACACAGTGACGTAGATATGTGGGGGCGTGTTAGAACGAGCCGTTATAGGAAGGCGTGGACAAGTCTTAACTTTTATAAAGAATAACTCTTTGGGTTTGAGACTAGTCTTTGCGACTTCATGGAATTTATATATGCACAAACAGCTTGTAACACTCAAAAGACAAAGGAAAACTTGTAATCGCATCATATGACACCTTTAATGCTTCAAAAACACACAAAGAGAACACCGTGCTAAACCATACATTAAGTCGTGAACTCATATGACAGCCAAAAAGCAATAACTTACAGTTAAAAGTTTAAAATATTAGTGTTTTTCTTACAAACACCTGTCATTTCGCTTCACAAGACATTGATTCATCAACTGAGTCGTATGGATTACCGATGTCTTTGAAGCATCAACTTTGGCCGTCCCATAGACTGGCATTATATGGGCTCATAGAGATGGATTATTTTTCTGAAAATCTTTGTTTGTGTTCACCTGAAGAAAGTAAGTCACATATTGTGATGTAAGAGCACTTCAATTCATAAATAAGACAAAACAAATAACAGTAACAGTGTAATTTAGATTTATATTCATACCAGAATTTTGTTGTTTGTAATAACGGTAATCTGTAATGAATAAATAATGGCATTCTAAAAAACATTCAGATATTTTACAAAAACAAGAAAGTTTAACATGAAGTCTTGTTGTAAAGTTAAATTGACTAAAAGTGACATTGGAGCCATAATCAGCATTTTTTTTTAAATGATATTTTATTTCCTAACTCATCTTTTTTTGCTTTTAGAGCCCTGCTGTACTTTGACAGCTCAAACCCCTCGCAGCCAATATGCTGAATTATGCAAACTGTGCAAATTAACCCTCAGTTTGACATTAATACTGATGTTAAATACGCAAATCTCCATGAATGCAAATTAGGCTCCCTAAATCCCAGTCTTTAAAACCGTTCTTCCCTTCTCATCTGCAGAGATGTTAACACCACCATCATGGAGCTGCTCATTATGGTGTATGCCTGCAGGACGTCCTGTGCTCGAAACATCATCGGCGTCATTCCCTATTTCCCCTACAGCAAGCAGTGCAAAATGAGGAAGAGAGGCTCCATCGTCTCTAAACTGCTTGCCTCAATGATGTGTAAAGCAGGTAAATGAGTCCATCCGAGACTTAATCGTCCCTTTATTTTTGGTTTATAGGGATATTGGCCAATTATAGTCCTCCAACTCGTTTGCGTTGTCTGTTGGTTCTGTTCATTGTGGCTTTGAGCAGGTCTGACTCATCTCATTACAATGGATTTGCATCAAAAGGAAATCCAGGGTTTCTTCAACATTCCAGTGGACAATCTGCGGGCCTCACCATTCCTGCTGCAGTACATCCAGGAAGAAGTAGGTCCTTGCGTAACTCGTGTGGATCTCATTTGCATAAGATCTGGATTTCCTGTAGATAGTTGTTCTTCCTGTTGGTCTTCTCAAAGCCTTCAGTTTGAATTATAAGGCAGTCCGTGTTTCACTTTATGAATGTCACCAGTTACGTTTGCTTAAAAATAGAAAGCAGGACACAAGCTGGATTTAACTGATGTTGATATTTCTCCGCATAAGTTCCTCCACTCAAGATTATGCGTTCATTTTTTTTATTCATAATCATTTTCTCTCCTGCTCTGATGGAAGGTCATCTGCATTAGTCCGTAATGAACATATGAGCCTGTTATATATGCCTACATCATCTTTAAGATTTTTTAACCGCGTGTGCATTAATTTTATTTTTTTTGCATACAGATTCCTGACTACAGAAATGCTGTAATTGTGGCCAAATCTCCAGCATCAGCCAAAAGGTGAAGTCATATCTTTCTTTGCATGTCATGTGTCAGTGGTTTAGCTACGTTGACTAAAACAATAGTAAGGAAAGATCCACAGACAAAAGGAATAGATACTTGCAGGAACGATTGACTAGTCAAGTATCCATTCTTTTAGTGAGAATATATTATCTCACTGAAAGAAGGGAAGAATATATTAATATATTTTCCACAATTCCACCAAATCCCTCGCTGAAATCTCATTGGTATAGCTGTATGCATTGGGTGGCGCCAGTGTGCAAACATGATGTTGAGTTGGTGAGAGATGTGGGCTTCCAACTGTGTCAATGTTTCAGTTCTTACTGGCTTATTTGGTTCATGCATCCCACAGGATAAAATTCTGCTTTAAGTTTGAATGTAAATGAGAAACTTCATGAGAATTACTATTATCAGATGGTTATCGGTGTCCTTGTGCCAGCAGAGTATGTTTTCTCTAGATACGGCATGGTAAGACTATGACACTATAAAACTGCAGTAGCCTTTATGTTGCCCTGATGGTGGCAGCGTACTTTTCAGATGAAAACTGACTGTACTTGTCTATGTAAACTTAGTGTATGTTGTTTTCATTTGTGTAGGTCAATGCAGTTAAATAATTGTATTTGTTTTTGATGTAACACTTTTTTTATTTCAGTTGTTATCCTGAAATTGTTTTCAAGTCAGTGGTTCTCAACTTCCAAGGGTTCCCAATGAGTCTGTAGCGGATCAGCTCATGGGGAAATATGAATAATTAACCATAACTAGTTATAATTAACTATTCATATTTTAGATCCACTGTAGATATTTAGCTGACCACTCAGGGTCAACTGTCTTGTCAATTCTAAGAACGTTAATTTCCTGGTTAAAGGAAATAACTTTCTTACTGTACAATTCTATAAGTTTGTAACGTAAATCTGCATGATTATTGACTCCGGTTATGAGTAAACAATGAACACGTCAAGTGTGATACAAGTAAGGTTTTATTAACTACATAAACACTTAAACTAGTCTAACATACTACATAAACACATTAAGCCGGTCTAACATACACATACACACACACACACACACACATACAGCTGGTATAGGAAAGGGTTAAAGTTTAACTCAGCATAGAATAGTTATGTTTGCCTCACATATGAGTACTAAAGTACAGTATTACACCTTTAATTTCACTCAGCGAGTGAAACACAGTAATGACCACCAGGTTGCTCGGCTTATATATATGCAGTCAAAGTGTAGATGAATTGCTTCAATCTAATTATAAACTATAAGGCCTTTATGCTGTAGAAAGGGGAGCAGCGCTCACATCTACCTTGATATAACTGTACTGAGATTTCTTCTTCAAAGAAACAATTTAAACAATACTGCAATTTTGTGATTTCTTCACTAAAGCATATTACATTATGGTACAGTTTGGACATGCCGCTGAGCTGAGATTCAGACTTACGCTTTGTCAGGACAGATTTATGCTTTAATACTGAAATTAGGGTTTCTTTGCTAAAATCAGATTAACCTTACACCGATGCCATTAAGCATGAAATACATAAAGACTCTCACAATTATAATAGCGGTACCAATTCAAACCCCCACTTTATCTGCATCTCAACAAGCCAGCAAATAGGGACACCACCGGGCATCTGAAGTCACGTCCTATTTTAACCTGGGCTATCAAGCACACACTTTTTAAGTTGCCAGTGTTTAAACTCATAACTTTCGTTTTATCATGCCCGCATTTTCTCCACCAATCTGTAGCGAATTTAGCTCATGGGGAAATATGAATAATTAACCATAACTAGTTATAATTAACTATTCATATTTTAGATCCACTGTAGATATTTAGCTGACCACTCAGGGTCAACCGTCTTGTCAATTCTAAGAACGTTAATTTCCTGGTTAAAGGAAATAACTTTCTTACTGTACAATTCTATAAGTTTGTAACGTAAATCTGCATGATTATTGACTCCGGTTATGAGTAAACAATGAACACGTCAAGTGTGATACAAGTAAGGTTTTATTAACTACATAAACACTTAAACTAGTCTAACATACTACATAAACACATTAAGCCGGTCTAACATACACATACACACACACACACATACAGTTGGTATAGGAAAGGGTTAAAGTTTAGCACTAAAGAAAGAGACATATGGAATGACATTTATGGAACCATTTTGCATATTCAGCAGATCTAAAACCTGAGGGAAAACGTCAGATTCTTAGTTCAAACAAACCTTGTAAAAAGGTGTAACTGATACTTAATGCATCAATTAAATCGACTAAGTTTGATACTTGCACGTCTGTATGAACAAAGATTCCTGATGCGATCTTACGGCCCCAAGATCTTGCTGAAGTTGGTTGATGAGAAAGAGCTAGTTTGAGTCAGAATCACTTGATGAATGAAAAGGACTAGGCCGGAGCCTGGCACGAGCTTTGGTATCCTGGAGCGTTTCTCACATCTTCATCTTAGCATCTCCCTGAACCACCGACTGGGGCGGGTCACATGAAGTGTGGCCTTTAAAGCCTGCGGAGATTCACGCCTCTCAAGATGGGTTCGTCCAATGAGGAAGGCTGAAATCCCAAGCGGGAGGTTGGAAATACTGAGGATTTTTATGAGTCTTTGTCTGTAAGCATGGTATTTTGCATATGTAATTCACTTGGGTGTTGATGCAGAAATTAGTAATGATTCTTAGAACATCCATATGTTGCAGAGGTATCAGCATGTAATATGCACTCTCAGTTAGATCATCCGAAGATGAATTCATAGAGACCAAACATGAAATAGGTGAGGTTATGTTAACTAGTGGTCTATGATAACATGCATAAAACAGCATACACTACAACAGACAATATGCAAGAACAGTAATGGTATACACAATGATCTGAAGGATATGTGTATTCAATCAAAGAAAGGTTTTCCTATGAATTAATTAGAGAACAGTCCATTTCTCTGGGCATTATGTGTCTTTCTTATGAGGAAAATGAGGGAGTTTATCTCCTGCATTCCTTTTAGGCCATAAAACCAGTGATCTCAGCATTGGTTACCATGGAACCAGAGGCCTGTTCTGCCTTTCTGAGGTGTTAGGTGCATTTCGGGGGAAGGGTCCATAGACCCTCGTAATTGGCCATTTGGTTAGGTGATGGGGAGTTCGATATTATTTGTTAAATATAACAAAAAGTTGTGTGTCTGATTGGTCCAAATGCTACAAGTCATACAATTATTTAAATGTATTTTTATTAACAATCGTAATAAAAAAAAACAGTAAGGTTACATGACAGTAAAGTTCCATTTGTAAACTATATTTAATGCATTAACTAACATTAAATAACAATGAGCAATGCATTGCTACAGTATTTATTAGTCTTTGTTAATATTAGTTAATAAAAATACCACTGTTCATTGTTAGTCAGTAGTTGATGGCTCAGGTCCATCAAATGACATTATCAGATACAACACTTGATTTTAATAATGTAGAAGCAAATGTTGCATTCAACTTTAAGATTAATAAATGCTTCAGAAGTATTCTTCATTGTTAGTTTTTGTTAACTTATGTAGTTAACTAATGTTAACAAATGGAACATTATTGTAAAGTGTTATCAAAAAAATGTAAGTTGTACAGCATTAAACAGACATATTTTTCTTTCTTTCTTTCTTTCGAAAGAAGGAAGTGCCAGAGATCCGTCTCAGATTACATTAGGCTTTTCAATATGTCTTGGGCAAAAGTGGGTGGGCCTTGGAACAGTTACCACTGATTATTTGGAAACCGCTCCTTCCTGTCTGACTGACGGGATTTAGAGTTGTAGTTAACTAATGTTAACAAATGGAACATTATTGTAAAGTGTTATCAAAAAAATGTAAGTTGTACAGCATTAAACAGACATATTTTTCTTTCTTTCTTTCTTTCTTTCGAAAGAAGTGCCAGAGATCCGTCTCAGATTACATTATGAAGGCTTTTCAATATGTCTTGGGCAAAAGTGGGCCTTGGAACAGTTGAGAACCACTGATTATTTGGAAACCGCTCCTTCCTGTCTGACTGACGGGATTTAGAGTAATATTTTCAGCAGAATGCAGATGTACTGTATACAGAATACACAGTATCTTAAATGTGCCTTTGTGAGTTGCTCTAATGTTCTATTTAGTGTTATTTCTATCATTTTGATTGTGCACCCAGGGGCCGGTTGCATAAACTGCTTAGACTAGTCTTGAAAGGTTATCCATCTAATTTGTTTTCATCTAGACTGGTCATAACTGTTTAAAGTCGGTTACAAAAATGTAGATTGGCCTAATTTTAATCTGAAAAGTGAGACTGATTATCTCTTGGCTAACTGCTAGTTGGTCAAACTAGGTCTTAACATAGTGTCTATGTTTATGCAACTGGCACCTGGTTTATTAGGGGTTGTGGATGGCCTTGGTTTGTGTCAAAACAGTTCCATGGTAAATTTCTTTATCTGCTTTCACAGGGCCCAGTCGTTCGCTGAAAGGTTGCGACTGGGCATCGCTGTGATCCACGGTGAAGCCCAGGATGCTGAATCAGACCTGGTGGATGGACGTCATTCCCCGCCCACTGTCAAAAACATTGGCGCCATTCATCCAAGCCTAGAGATACCATGTAAGAATCTCACCCCAGAAAACTCACTCAGACTGTTTTATTGTTTACCTATCATTTTTTTTTCTTCTTCTTCTTGCACAGTGCTAATTCCCAAAGAAAAACCCCCAATAACTGTGGTCGGAGATGTAGGTGGACGAATTGCCATCATAGTGGTGAGTTCAAGATGAAACTCAGGACAGTATTGTTTTAGTATCACTGATGTACTATTATAGTGTTTGTTCATATTTAGAATCAGACTTTATTTTGTTCCATTTTCATTTGATTTTTTTTGTTTGTAATTTTGTTGTTATTATTAACTTTTTATTTTAGTACTTCAGCATAAACTAAAAGAAAATGAGTAATGTTGGCAACTAGTTGCAATAAAAATATTTTTATTTTCATTCAATTAAATTTTTTATTTCAAATAATGTTCATGTTTCTAATTTTAGCTGAGAATAACTCCGTTCAGGGTGCTATTTTAAACTATCTTTTTTTTTTCAAGGATGACATAATTGACGATGTTGACAGTTTTCTAGCAGCAGCCGAAACTCTGAAAGAAAGATGCTACAAGTCATACAATTATTTAAATGTATTTTTATTAACAATCGTAATAAAAAAAAACAGTAAGGTTACATGACAGTAAAGTTCCATTTGTAAACTATATTTAATGCATTAACTAACATTAAATAACAATGAGCAATGCATTGCTACAGTATTTATTAGTCTTTGTTAATATTAGTTAATAAAAATACCACTGTTCATTGTTAGTCAGTAGTTGATGGCTCAGGTCCATCAAATGACATTATCAGATACAACACTTGATTTTAATAATGTAGAAGCAAATGTTGCATTCAACTTTAAGATTAATAAATGCTTCAGAAGTATTCTTCATTGTTAGTTTTTGTTAACTTATGTAGTTAACTAATGTTAACAAATGGAACATTATTGTAAAGTGTTATCAAAAAAATGTAAGTTGTACAGCATTAAACAGACATATTTTTCTTTCTTTCTTTCTTTCTTTCGAAAGAAGTGCCAGAGATCCGTCTCAGATTACATTATGAAGGCTTTTCAATATGTCTTGGGCAAAAGTGGGCCTTGGAACAGTTGAGAACCACTGATTATTTGGAAACCGCTCCTTCCTGTCTGACTGACGGGATTTAGAGTAATATTTTCAGCAGAATGCAGATGTACTGTATACAGAATACACAGTATCTTAAATGTGCCTTTGTGAGTTGCTCTAATGTTCTATTTAGTGTTATTTCTATCATTTTGATTGTGCACCCAGGGGCCGGTTGCATAAACTGCTTAGACTAGTCTTGAAAGGTTATCCATCTAATTTGTTTTCATCTAGACTGGTCATAACTGTTTAAAGTCGGTTACAAAAATGTAGATTGGCCTAATTTTAATCTGAAAAGTGAGACTGATTATCTCTTGGCTAACTGCTAGTTGGTCAAACTAGGTCTTAACATAGTGTCTATGTTTATGCAACTGGCACCTGGTTTATTAGGGGTTGTGGATGGCCTTGGTTTGTGTCAAAACAGTTCCATGGTAAATTTCTTTATCTGCTTTCACAGGGCCCAGTCGTTCGCTGAAAGGTTGCGACTGGGCATCGCTGTGATCCACGGTGAAGCCCAGGATGCTGAATCAGACCTGGTGGATGGACGTCATTCCCCGCCCACTGTCAAAAACATTGGCGCCATTCATCCAAGCCTAGAGATACCATGTAAGAATCTCACCCCAGAAAACTCACTCAGACTGTTTTATTGTTTACCTATCATTTTTTTTTCTTCTTCTTCTTGCACAGTGCTAATTCCCAAAGAAAAACCCCCAATAACTGTGGTCGGAGATGTAGGTGGACGAATTGCCATCATAGTGGTGAGTTCAAGATGAAACTCAGGACAGTATTGTTTTAGTATCACTGATGTACTATTATAGTGTTTGTTCATATTTAGAATCAGACTTTATTTTGTTCCATTTTCATTTGATTTTTTTTGTTTGTAATTTTGTTGTTATTGTTAACTTTTTATTTTAGTACTTCAGCATAAACTAAAAGAAAATGAGTAATGTTGGCAACTAGTTGCAATAAAAATATTTTTATTTTCATTCAATTAAATTTTTTATTTCAAATAATGTTCATGTTTCTAATTTTAGCTGAGAATAACTCCGTTCAGGGTGCTATTTTAAACTATCTTTTTTTTTTCAAGGATGACATAATTGACGATGTTGACAGTTTTCTAGCAGCAGCCGAAACTCTGAAAGAAAGAGGAGCTTATAAGATCTTCGTCATGGCCACTCATGGAATCCTCTCCTCAGATGCCCCTCAGCTAATAGAGGAGTCCGCCATAGATGAGGTCATCGGTCATCATTTTAATTTGAGATTCAGAATGACGAGTGTGTTGTCATGAGTACTGATGTTGTGATGTCTTTCTGTACAGGTCGTTGTCACCAACACCATTCCTCACGAGATCCAAAAACTCCAGTGTCCCAAGATCAAGACAGTGGATATCAGCATGATCCTGTCAGAAGCCATTCGCCGCATCCACAATGGAGAATCTATGTCTTACCTGTTCCGTAATATTGGCATGGATGACTAACAGGCTCATGTACAGTCAGTCATAACATGTGCACAGAGGTCAAGACTTTTTCTGTCCCTATTGCCTGTATCATTACCAGTTTTACTTTTTGTCTCTCATTATAACTTCTCGTTGTATGTGTAATATTTTGAAAAAGTTGTGTGTTCAAAGAACCCGGATGTTCTATAATGCTACATGAGTTCAGTGCCCTAAAATGCTGATGTGAAACTGTTCAGAGGATTGAAGTGCAGGAATACTCCACCTCTTGATCAGAAATATTGGCACTTTTATTTAAGATTTGAAGTACCAAATATAAAAAAAGGACCACTGGATGGTAAAATTGTCTTCAGTTCTTTTAGTCGTCGCTCTGCTCTATGTTTTATTTAATAAGTTAAGGATGAACAACTGCACTGTGTGGCCAACAATTACAAAATGTTACCATAAATCTATGCTGTGACATCAGTGTCGGTGCCTCATGACTTTGTGTAATTATTGTGCCACTAGTTGTTTCTGTGTATTTAGTGTGGTAATGCTGGGTAGTGCTGATGTTAAAAACAAGAATTATTTAATTCAAGGCAAATTAGATGCCAGGTACATTCTTAGACTTCAATATAGCGCTTAAGATCTAAAGCTTAATGTGCTTGATTGAATGTTTTTCCTGCTAGATTCTTCTACTAACACTTCAACGTGAGAGCTTGTATTTGTTTTTTGCCAATAATGGGACTATGGAAGCATATTTGCCTCATAAATGCGGTCATAGTGGCCAGAGTTTCTAAATATCTTGCCTCGGAGAACTTGATTTCTCATTTTCAAATGAAATGCAGGGTTTTTGTTATGTAACTAATATTTCAAGCTTTTGTATTTATTCACAGCACTTGATGACAATGAATAAACAACTTAAAGACTATCTGATGTCATGTGTGTGCATTGTATAATTAATGATCCACCCTTTTCTCGGGTCAGCTAAGGTTAGATTGACAACCAGGTTGTCGGAACTAGATTATCCAGTTTGTTGTACCATGCAAGACCATTTTAGATTTCAAGCACATGCCGTTCACTGGTGTTGAGATCTTTGTATGTTGGTCGAGCTGTTTACTTCAAAGTTCACCAAAAAATTTGCCAACAGAGGGCAGTCAACACTTCACAGAACCCCGTCTAAAAAAACTAGTCTACAGTATGCTAGCAACACCAAGGTCACATGTTCGATTTTAGGGAGCGCACAAGTGTATATATAACTAGCATAACTTTTATGTATTTTAAGCAGACTTGGAGCAGAGAAAATCCTCTCCCAAATGCATAAATTATGCTGGGGAAATTGATTGGCAGTTCGCTTATCTGGTATTAACTTCGATTTGCATACTGTTCTCATGCGGTTTCGTCGGAGTAAAGGAAAATAAAGAGTCTGAGATTTTATAGTTTATTAAAAGGTATTCCCTACAGTTCTATTCATTTCATTAAATGGCACAGATAAGCTGCAGTGAGTTAGAAGATAAAGACTGTTTCTGTTTGCATAATGATTCTTGAACCCTGAGGGCAGAAAATACTTCTGACATGGATATGGCGAAGAATCTGCTTCAGCAAAAAAGTTATGCGATGGAAAGCTTAAGATGTATGACCTACGTAATCTTGCTGCTAGTTTCACAAGGAAGTAAAAATCCTCTGCTATTTCTTCTTTTCCTGCAAATACTTCTTATAAAGATATTTTTAACTAAAGCGGGGTAGCAAACGATTGCTCTCTATATCTGTATTTAGTAGGCTACATGACCAGTCTAATGTTGCCCACAAATGCCTGCTCAAACCTAACATGATAGTTCATGCAAAAATGCAAATTCAGCCATTATTTTCTCACCCTCGTGTTTTTACAAAGCTGTATGACTTTATATTTTCTGTGGAACATAAAAGATTTAGCTAGGCTATAAATCGAAAAATATCAGTGTTGATTTGAACATGATTGTGGATGAACTATCACTTTGAGAATGTAACTGCCCGTCATTGTGCGTAGTGAAGCACACATTAAACTGGCAGGAACACATTATGATCATAAACAATTAAAAGCGTTCTTAGTTTGGGTGTGAGGCATGGTCATGCTCTTCTTTATGAAACAACATTTCAAATGGGCCCATTGTCGCATTAACTATGTGAATTTGCTTGTTACTTCTGCTGCTGATATGACCCTTATTTGCCTGCTCTGCAAGCATAAAACTTATGTAGACCTTACGGAAGGACATTTAGATCACTAATCTAACTTCCATGTAAATCCGAGAGAGAGAGAGCTGTCAACAAAAGCAAATTACTGAGAAAAGTTTAAGACTGCCTGAAATTATAGTTCAAATCAGTCAATGTCAGTCTAAACTATTATTCTATACTATTCTATTATTAGTCTATATTACCTGGAGAAAGCATTCATTTCAATAGTAGTTGCTTGTTTAGTTCAGAGGCTAGTTAGATCAAATGTTTAGACTAGTCTTGCAAGTTAGTCATCACATTTTTTCTAATAATCTAGTTGTGTACATAGAACTTAAATTGGTCTAACATGGACTCGAAAAATTAAACAAATTACCCCTTGGCAAACAGTTGGTCACACTAGTTCTTAAGACATTGTCTTAACCGTCTAAGTTTATGCGACTGGCCCTAGAACACCATCAGAAATAGGAAATAATAACAATAATAATAATAATTCATTACATTTATAGTATGCGATTGGAATTCTGCCATCTATACAAATGGGCACTCAGTACTGGACACAAGTGTTTTTCCCTTGACCTGCAAATGATATGTGATTAATTCTGGAATCACATTACGACATCATGACAAATATGATTGGCTGATGACACCACCAGATCGCACACAGTCCCAAGCCACTTAAAAATAACTTAAAAAGAAGGTGTGGTATGTGATCAAGTTCAATTCTGTTTGAAGCTGCTCCGACAAGTAGCAACAATGGTAAAACATCTATATATAATAAAAAAAGAAAGAAAAATCCAGCTGTAATCAAGTGAACTCTGTCCTGGACGATCTATTTTAATAATTCAATAAATGGAATTTTACAAGCTGTGTTATGCAAATGGTGAACTGTGATGATTTAATAAGACCAATAATTGATCATTTACATCGAGCTGAATAGAAAATGAAATGATTTACATATTTATAGCTTTAAGGACAATCATAAAGCTTTATCTAAAAGTCTGTGCCTGAAATTCGCCAGTTAGAAAAACTTATTTGTATTGGGAAAATCCTATGTTAATCCTGTATTAACTTTCTGCTGGCTAAATAGAATAAATAAAGCATAGTTTTATGTGAGATCAACTCACATGGTTCAATAAAAGTTCAGTAAAAATACTAAAATAACCCAGTGGCCTTTGCTTTCTATTGCACATCATTGCATTCATGAAATTAGTATTCAACAATTTGATGCCTTATTCTATTTGTTTGGTGAAGATCCTTTAGTCGCCTGCTTCTTTACTTTCCAGGAGAAGAGCAACTATGCTTTGTTAAGGATGCAGAACGTTTCCTGGAAACGTTTGGCTGGTCTGACTGCCCGATCTTAGGTGCAATCAGCTGGACCTGCGGCAGTTTTGAGGGAGAGGTGGGACCGTTTGGTGCAGGGACTGTGCATGGGGGTCTTTGTGTTGATCTAACTGAAGCAACTCCTCCTGGGGACAATTTTTCAGGAGTTGGAGATGATGTAATGCTAGACTTATTCTGCCCCAGTGGTTTTCCAAATGGGTGTCTATGCATGCCAGCTTTAGGAGCTCGAAGCCCAAATGAACGACTGCTAGTGTCTGCTTTGCTGATGGGTAACTTAGTTAACCCTCCTCTCGCTTGAATAGGAATTCTGGATGATGCTTGATGTGGTTGCTAGGATGAAGAACAGAACATTAGTTAATGATATTTTTCTTAATCCAGTTTTCAAAACTAGTTTTGTGTTCTTGGTAGTACAGTAAGAAATTCTTACCTTCCTAACCAGACAGTCCAGCTTGGGTTTCACCTCTGGCAGGTTCTTGTTCATCTGATTTGTACAAATATGTTCCCCTTCTGGTTTCTCATCAATCAGAGCTGTCGGGTGAAATGTTTGCTTTCTATGCCTACTGTAAACATCATGACCAAGCTTATTCTCTTTAGATTTTCTATCATTTATAGTCTTTGGTTCTGTAGGCTCAGTTTTGCTCGTTTTTGTTTCTTTTCTCAGTGCAGCTCTTGGTCCTATGGGTTCAGAATTGTTCAGCTCTGTCTTCTGGGAGTCTGAATCCTCTAATATCAGCAGCTCAATGGTTTCAAACTGTTCTGGTACTTTCTCTTGAAGATTGTGCTCCTCAGATTTCCTCTTTAACACGGCTGGACTGACCTCATCATCCAGCAGTTTTAAATGCTCATTCACATGCTCTTCGGATTTTAGGTTGAGTGGATGATTTGATCCAGAATCTAAATCAGCCAATGGGTTTTGCAGTTCCTCGCTCTTAGGGAACTCTATGGACTTTGTTACCTTGGTCTTCTCTGGAATTACAGGAATTGCATCTGCTTTATCTTGCTGTATTGAGCTCCTAAATTCATTGTCTGTTGCCAACTGTGGGGTAGCATTCACTTCTGAAGGTTTGAGCATTAAATCTGGACTTTCCCCAGACTGAGAGTCATGTAGTGGCGGTTTAGCAGTAGTCTCAAATAACTGGACTGACTGTCCCTTACATATCAAATCTAGACTTACCTCAGGTTGTAAGTCCTGCAGTGGTGGTTTTGCAGTTTTCTCAGCTAACTTTACAGATTGTCCCTCACACTTTACATCTTGACTTACTTGAGACTCTAAGTCCTGCGGTTGTGGGTTTGAATCTTTCTCAGCTAACAGTACAGACTTTTCCTCACATAATAAATCCAGATCTTCATCAAGTTGTATGTCCTGTAGTGGCTCTTTCTCAGGTTGCTCACAGGCTAAATCTGAATTTACCTCAAGTTGTAAGTCTTGCATTGGCGCTTTTTCAACTTTCTCAGTGACCTCTACAGACGCTTCCTTTGACTGTATCTCTAAAACCTTCAGAGATTCACTTATCTCATGTTCTTGAGAAATGTTACTCATCGATTTGCTTTCTATCACTGGCTCTGACATAACTTCAGTCTCTTGTACTTGTCTGTGAACTTTCTCATCCAGTCGAGTTTGGGTATCATCTTCAGACTTTAAAACTGCCAGGTCAGTTGCCTTATCTAGTATTTGTTGAAATTCGGGCTGCTCCTGTCCAAAATGCATTTTAGGTTTATCATTTTCTTTTGTGTTCTTGCTGCTCAGCTCAGATAGTTTCTCAATTTCCAGGGCAGGCTTCGGTACTTGTAGTTGTTCATTCAAGCTTAATGTCTCTAGTGAGCTTGGTTTCACTTTATGATCAATACCATCAATCTCGGACTGCAAGCCCACTGTACCACTGCACTCAAAGTATTCCTCTGAAGTTGAAGAGAATCTGAAGCAACCATTAGGAATCTGTGAGAAACAGCAGGTTTCACTGTCTAATAGTTTACTATAATTAATTATGGTACCTTCATCTCTTTTTTGGGCAAAGGTGGTTTTGGAAGTTGCAGTTGTTGTTTTGAAGTCTGCAGAAAAGTAATTGAAAGCAATACTGCAAGATGTTTTTAAAAGTTTTGGAATAAACAAGATCTGTTTATTATCCAAATCTGTACTGTCTTGAGCTGGGGATGAATTTGAACAAGGAACTTCCTGCTCTTTGTCACTGTTTTTGATTGAATTATGCAAAGATTCTGGTGCATTTTCAGGCACAAAGACATCTCCTACAGTCCTAAAGTCAGCCACAGGGCTAAAACACTCATAGTATTCATCAGACAATGAAGAGATGCTGGAGCCAAAGTTAGACGTCTGTGTACCTTTCCAGCCATTTTGGTTTGTGTCTGGATTTGTATCGCTGTGGTCTTGAGTGGAAACATCATTTATGACTTGGTCATCTTGGCTTTGCTTAACAGAAGGAGTGTCTATGAGGGCAAATGAGTCATGGTGACTTTTGTTGGACATCGCTGATGATGATGATTTCAAGTCAAGATCCTCTGAGGTTTGGGCAGGACATTTCGGAGGTTGTAGAGTATCCAGAGCTTGCTTTGTATCTGCATCGTCTTGAGCGAAAGATGAAATTGTATTGGGAATGTCTTTTTCTGTATTAATGCTTTTGCTCTGCAAAGATATAGAGTCCAGCTCTTTTCCCATCACACATAGCTCCTCTTTATTTACTTTATTACAGGCAAGCACATGCACTGTTTCCGGCTCCAAAGGCGAGATAAGATTCTCACTGCGGCTGCTTCTTTGATGTTGATTTTGATCAAAATTCTTCTGCGCTTCACCTGATGTTTGTTTCTGAGCTGGAGCTTCAGGAGAACAGGAAGTTTGGGATATGGGTCCAGGACAAGCCCTCAGAGATAAAGACTCCTTTGCCTCATGAAAAGGATCCTTGAATCGGATGGCTTGAGACACTTCAAAGAGTTCTGAACGCATTAGGTGAGCTTGCAGTGGCTTGTTGGAGTCTCTTATGTTAATGAAACCAATGACATCACTCGGCGGGTCAGGATCGGGCCAGGTCGGCACATAATTGATCATGTTCGCCTTTTCCAGGTTGAGCAGTCCCGGGTGAACCGGTGACACCACTGGTGTCTCTTTCATTTGTTTGATGACTTCCGTCTGATTCTTGGAAGTGCTGTTCTTGGCACTTGTCTGGTCAGATGCAGGTCTGTTGGTAGTGAAAGCGCAGTTGGAGACAAGAGTGTATTTTGGGTTAATGAGCTTGAGTGCTGTGGTGGCTGACGGGAGTAGAGTGGGTACCACTTTAGGGAGGAACTCAGGTTCAGGCTCACTGCTCAGATTAATCTTGCTCAGACACACTCCATTAGACATCACGTACATGTCCTGAAACAATGAGTCAAATGTGTCGACTGCTTGGCCAGTGAGAACCGTGATGAGGTTTCTGTCCAGTCTAGAGGCAGACCATGTGAAACTGAAAGTAAAGAAAACATTTTGATTTGTAATAACTACTTTAATTAATGTATTTATTGATGTATGTACTAGAACCATAAATTAGGTTAGGTCTAATCTTGATAAACTGGGTTGCCCAGACTTACCTATATGACCCTGAGACTGCTTTGTCTCCATCAATAAACATGAACTTCTGGCTTTGGCTTCCACACACTCTCTTTGAGAATCGACTGAAAAATTCTGCCCCTCTGATGCAGCGCACTCTCAAGTTCTGATGGAAAAATGTTCAGCATGTTTGGTTGATGTGTGGATGGAAAAAAACATTCAAAACAAAAATAAATTCTCTCTCAGCAGCATATAACTTCAATTAATATATATATGAAAAAAGATAGTTGAGGTATACCTATGATGAAAATTACAGGCCTCTCTCATCTTTTTAAGTGGGAGAACTTGCACAATTGGTGGCTGACTAAATACTTTTTTGCCCCACTGTATATATATAATTTTTTTTTTACTACCTGGAGGAATGAGAGACCAATGAAATTTATCAACAGGGTTTTATGTGTACCAAAAGGGTTGACTGACAGGATTTATAACCCCAGATGACCTATTAGAGTCTGCAAATGCTTTTTATTTTTAAGACATATGCCAGTGAGCCTGACCAAAAGCGAGTGACTTGATTACATCAAAAAGCCTATTAGTATATGATCACATAAGAAAGTAAACACATCATATGTCATATATGTAATTTTTTAACATATATTTGACCCTGGACCATCATTTCTTATTAATATCAGTTGAAAACAGTGGTTTGCTTAATATTTTTGTGTGAACGTGATACATTTTGTTCAGGATTCTTTGATGAATAGAAACATCTAATATCTAACATTATAAATATCTTTACTCTCACTTTTGATATGTGACCCTGGACCACAAAACCAGTCATAAGGGTAAATTTTTCAAAATTGAGATCTACACATAAGCTTTCCATTGATGTATGGTTTGTTAGGATAGGACAATATTTGGTTGAGATACAACTATTTGAAAATCTGGAAAAAAAATCTAAATATTGAGAAAATGGCCTTTAAAGTTGTCCAATTTAAGTTCTTAGCAATGCATATTACTAATCAAAGTAATATGAAAATCAAATTTTTTATATATTTACGGTAGGAAATTCACAAAATATCTTCATGGAACATGATCTTTACATAATATCCGAATGATTTTTGGCATACATTTTTTTTTTTATCATTTTGACCTATACAATGTATTTTTGGCTATTGCTACAAATATACCCCAGCGACTTAAGACTGGTTTTGTGCTCCAGGGTCTTATATGTGCATTGATGGTAATCTGAAATTACACTGAGCCTGTTGTGGTCATTGGTATTTATCACTATTCACACATCAGTACTGTATTTTCTTTTTGTGAGTGAACAGAACTGTTTACTATCCACCAAGTTTTTGTGGTGCCTTTAGGTCATAGACAGAAGTTATTATCTCTATTCAGGTCAAGTGATTTACATAAACATTTTTAAAACAGAACATCTAAATAGATTATAGTAAATGCACTTTTGTTAAAAAAAAAAAGGTATTCTGTTGTATATAAACACTAAATACATTTAATTTCTTTCTAACAGTTCCCTTACTATCACTGATATAGTTAGTTTCTATGTCATTTAAAAAATGTCATCAGCAGAAATCTGTTTCTGTCTCTAAACACAAGTGTCAAGAGTCATAAGTGCTCACTGTTGCCTCAGGCTGTTTGGAAAATTAGACTTTCTGATTCGGAGTACTGAACGTTCCAAAAGTTCTCTCTCAGTAAATTGCTCCTGTTCATTAAAATGCAGGCTTTTAATAATCTGATGTTTCTTTTCTGCTAATAACTCCTTAATAAATCATCTTAAATTGCAACTCGAATGAGTTTAAAGTATTAATTGTGGCATGCCTTGAGGTGTCCAGTGTGCATGCCTGCTTTCTCACACATTCTCAGGAAGTGCTTCACTCCGGTGGTCTCCAACATAATGTACACAGAAACTTTCCGTTTGTAGCTTGCATCCAGGAGATCTTTGAAGATGTCAATGTCTGTGAACAAGTCCATGACAATTGCAATAACCTGCAAAGGGACGGGTATTAATGAAAACACAAGAACTTGGTACAAACAATACTGTGTGATATCTGTTAAAAACATACTGATATTGATAATGCATGTAAATAAAACTGTGCACACAGAAAAAAAACCTGTCATCCTTGATAAACTAATTCCAAGTAACTAGAACAACAGATCTGGAAAAGTGCACGGGACACTGTGAGCACTATTCAAAAATACTCTTTTGGGTCGAAAAAAATTTTTTTCCCCCTTCATTTACAAATTATATTATCATCATAATAATTTGCATGAATCAAACAATTCATGGAATTTGAAAGTGTATTTTGCTTTAATGCAGCAGTATTCAACCTGTATGAAGTTTGTGTAAGCATGATTTAAAAAAAATATCAAAAAAGGATTTTGAGCCTCAGTGGAAGGAAGATCTGATTTTTTGTCAAGTCCACATGGTAATTTCCCATGACATTTAATTGACATTTTTCAATATCTGAAAACTTTCATTAGAATGTCAGTTTATTTTAATTATATGTATAATCTCGAAATTATAAATAGGGCCTATATGAATTGTTTTACAATTTTACTTTCTAATTCTAAAAGTCCAAAGTGCCAGCAGTGCCTAGCCCTACACTCTCAGAAAAAAAGGGTACAAAAGCTATCACTGGCGTGGTACTTTTTCAAAAAGTACTAACATGTACCTTTAAGGTATAAATATGTGTCCTTTAGGGGTAAATAAAGTACAAAGATGTACCTTTTGAAAGGTTACTGCCCCACAGTGACAACATTTTTGTACGTTTTTCTGAGAGTGTACAGCTCAGAGCTCTGACTGTTTTTTGAGCTTGAGAACACGTGTAGATCCCGACACTGGACTTTGGTCAGTGTCTTATTCACTGGAGGTGAGTCACAACAAAATAATAAAATCATAGTAATATATCACATTCGCAGTGTTGGAGAGTAACTGTAATCCGTTACAGTTACTGAGAAAAATGTGTAATTAAATTACAGTTACTTATGAAAATGTTAATGATTACAAAGGGGGTTACATCTGAATATTTCTTGAGTTAATACTTACTATTTCTTCTTTCTAACTCTGTATTTAACCTCAGAACGATCTCAGTAAAAGTAAAAAGAAGCGCTGCTGAAGTATGATTTTGTGGTGGCTGTGCTTTGAAATTAAATTATTAATCATAATTCAAGTTGAAGGATTTTGAAAGTCTGACAGTACTCAGTGTTGCTGTAAGGTTAACCCTGCCTGCTTTAAATGTTTGAAAATGATCAACAGTTGAAAACATTCCTTAGAAATTTAGAAAAGTAATCAGTTACATTATTGAATAAAGTAGGCCAATTGAAATAGTTACACTACTTAAAAGAGTCATTTGTAATCTGTAACCTATTACATTTCCAAAGTAACCTTCCCAACACTGCACATTCATCCCCTACCTTTTGTGCTTGGGAGATCATTTTTCTAACGACCTCTTTAATATGTGACTGCCCCTCATAAGGGGGCTGAGTGTACACTTGAGCTCGAGTGACTCCGCGGTAGGACGGCCGGTCAGGCCAGCAGATGTCCAGCTGTGGGATGGAGTGGTCTGAGCGGTCAGGCCAGTACTGAAGGGAAATCTCCTCCCCATCACTGTCCCCCAGCAGCAGCTCAGCGGTATGATCAGGGGAACCCGGGCTATACACCTCCACAGTGCTGAGGATCCTCTCAAGTTCAAGGTCCGAGAGAAAGCAGCGGATGTTGTGTGTTTTGATGTAGTCCTCATAAGCGTCCCGTCCCTCATGTATGAGTGTCTCCAGCGCCTGTCTCTGCTCCTCGCTGTAGAAGAACTCCGGCTTGGACTCGCTAGTGCGCAAGTTGATGTGATTGTCATCAAGACACTGAACCTGTGAAAGTGCCATTACTTGAACTCGGCGGTATTTTTTAACAGCATTTAAAATGTATTTGCGTATAATTGACAAGTTAGGCTACTTTAATTTAACCTACACAAAAAGGCACACGCGTACAGTGTAAGATCCGGTTCAGTCGCTTCTGCTCATCAGTTGATCCTGTCAAGAGTGTGTCCACGCACAGATGCAAGAGCAGGTAAACGTGCACACCTTAGTCACGTGACTCACTGTCAACCAATGGTAAGAGAAACTCACACTTTATGGCGTTATTCAACCTCAATTGTCTACTAGTCGCCATTTAGTAGTGGGAACGTTTTTACACCAGTTTGGACGACAAAGGAGAGGATATGTACGGTGACCGAGAAGTGCAAAACAAATCACAATTCTGAAAACAAAATAACAAATTACAAACGCAAATGCAAGTCTAAAAACAAAGTAACAATTCAGAAAGCAAAGTTTGGAGATGGTATTAAAGTAGCTCAGTTTAAATGTATTGTATGAATTGCCCTTACTATGGAATAAAAAATACAGAGTGTATATTTAGATTTAGTTAAATGCGCCTGTAAAACATCAGCTCCAGTGGCGCAGATAGATAAGCGCATGTTGTTGACTTTTTGACGCGACTGACCCGGGTTCGATCCCGCCTTTTGCCGAACTTTTTTTTTCTCCCTTTTCAAATCTCGTATCACATCGTAAAGGCATTTATTTTCAATAAAAATTAAGGAAATAATCAAAAAGTTGAAAATAAAGTATCAGGTAGGGTTAGGGTAGGTGTAGGGAGGGCTTTATTGTACCAATAAGGTGGCATCCATTTAATAATTAAAATTAAAATGATAATTTACACTCAATACGTTATTATTGCATACTGTTTTATAATGTACTACAATACTGAAGTGCAGATAATTGCCACTATTTGCAACAAGTAGTATACTTGATAGTAGAAATCCTGCTATTTTAACATAGTGTAAATAGATATTTGCCCTTAGTGTAAATAGCATATTGCTAAAAATACTGCTATTTTAACATAGTGTAAATAGAATCCATTGCTAATACGAGATTTGAAAAGGGAGGGAAAAAAAGTTCGGCAAAAGATGGGATCGAACCCGGGTTGATCGCGTAAAAATCCCGTATATTTTATTCCATAGTAAGGGCAATTCATACAATAAATTTATACTTGAGCTACTTTAATACCATCTCCGAACTTTCTACCACGACTCTACTGTTCTTCGGCTGGCTCTTCCTGTATACGGTGATTGACAGATGTCTCATCCAGTCAGCGGTGAGTAATCTCAAACCAATGGCGCTGTCTCAAACTATACCTACCTCTTCTGGTTTGTCTGATTTGTCGTTGTGTTTTCTGACTTGTTATAATGTTTTCTGAATTGTTGTTGTGTTTTCTGAATTGTTATTTTGTTTTTTAGACTTGCATTTGCGTTTATAATTTGTTATTTTGTTTTCAGAATTGTGATTTGTTTTGCACTTCTCGGCCACCGTAGATATGTCGTGCTAGACGTGTAAGTTTGTATTAGCCTACCCCCCCCTCCTACTGTTTTTCCAAAAGATAAAGTCAAGATACATTTTTATTGTTACTATGGACTACGTTGACAAGAGTGATGCAGAAGTTTTCATCATGAAGCTTACACTGATGATGTATCTGTGAGAAAACAAATTTCACAGTAAATTATCTAATCTTCAGCAGTAAGAAAAAAAAGTTTTAAAGCTTATTGTGCTGTAGAAAATCAGTTATAAGTGGTATGAGAAAAGTAGGCCTGTAGATAGGGAGCATGTGTTATTTAAGAAAAATATAGCTAATTATATTTTCAGAATGACAATATTTTTTTTCTCAATCAAAAAATATCTGGGGATAAAACACCTCAACGAACATGACTTAATTACTGTACACTCTCAGAAAAAAAGGTACAAAAGCTGTAACTGGGGCGGTACCTTTTCAAAAGGTACACTTTTGTACCTTTTAGGTACTAATATGTACACTTTAGGTACTTATATGTACCTTTAAGGTACCAATATTGACTGTTTAGGTACAACGGTGTGCCTTTTGAAAAGGTACCGCCCCAGTGACAGCTTTTGTACCTTTTTTTCTGAGAGTGACTATATGTTCTGATCATCAAATCCTTTGTTTTTCCATCAAATGTATTCTAACTAGTTGGTTAAATAAAAATATTTGAACTTTATATTTAAAAATGACCTCAAGTTAGCATCAGTTAGCTAGTTAGCAAGAATTTTGTTTTCTTTTGACTAAAAATGACCTGGCGGTGTTTCAGAAACAGCATTTTTTTCAGAGCTTACTGCTCACTGTTCTAAAATCTGTAGTTTTGAAACCATCAACGAAGTAGATATGAAACAGCTATTAAAAAATAATTAATAAAGAAAGTAATTTGTGTCTTTGGTATGTGCTAATTGTGATGTGTAAAAAATGTTTCTTAAAAGTTCCTAAAAAGGGCAAATTGGACAACATTGTAGTCTATATGTAGCAACTAACTTACATTTTTAAAAGAACAGCCAAAAAATAGTTTACACAATTGAGGTATGACTGTGTGTAATTTATGCTATAAAAAATATTAACGTAACCACAGATTTACTCATAAATAAATAAATAAATAAATAAAAAAGCAATATTCTAAAAATCTGGATAAAACCCATGGATAAAAAAACTCCCTTCTGAGTTTTTGGATTCAGTTTTACTTTGCAACACATCAGAATGTCAGATAATGGAGGTATGAAATATTCTGGAATGAGCTTGATCATTTTGTATAAACTTTAGTCATTTGCTGGCTTGACCCAACCATATTGCGCCCTAACTGAAGATGATTGGCATGTACACACTATTGTTTTAATATTCATATATTTTTAATCATCATGATGGTAACATTTACATCATCAAAAGAAAATAAGACAACAACAGTTATGAACAATATACAGTATACACAGAAAAAAGTGCAATAAATATAGCAATTGATTAAAGAAGTTTTTGAGTTAATATCCAAATTTGCAAGCAAAGTGCAGTGAAGAGAGTGTATTAATACAATTCAAAATCTCCTTTTGCATTTTAATGCACCAGAGTATGCTCAGAGACTTTTTATTTATTTATTTATTTTAATGGTGCTTGATAGTTTAGGGCATTTGTCCTAAAAAGCTGACAGGTGTCATTTTAGTGTCGACAGCATGATTTTGCTTTAGTAACCGTGGCTGAATAAGTTCATTCATTTTCAAACTTACTCAGCTTGATCATTCCAGTTGTATTAAACCAATAATAGATGCTAACAATCGAATACTGATATGTACACACAGTGTTGTTATTGTCCTTCAGAGTCAGTGATAGACGGGCTGGACGTACTCAGGGGGGAAAAAGCCCACACGGCCACGGCAGCGACCTTTCCAGCGCTGAGAATCAGAGCAGTCCAGCAGGTCTATGACATCACCCCGCAGGAAGTGCAGCTGGCAGTTGTGCTCTGGATTGAAGTCAAACAGGGCATGTGCTTGATGGGGCCTCTGATGGGAAACAATAACAGACAAAGGTCATTATTGTTGTGCCTGCCTTTACCACCTACCATTTTCCACATTTAGGTCCATTTTGACGTAGTATTTTTCCTGCCTCATCATTACAATTACACCTGAGATATTTTTTGTAGTTTCATAACTGATAAGGTTGTTTTTCCTGATGTGGATTACATGTCATTTGGAAAATTGGCAATCAGGTAATTGTTTAATTTATATGGAAAGTATGCTTGAAAAAGCCTGACAAGGTTTCTGAACATGGTTTACTCAAAGTAAGCATTTCTGACACCCCTGAGTACAAGAATCTTAACAAGAATCTTTTTGCTGTTTGGTGAAAAAAAAACATATGCTATTTACAATTCAGCAGTCATTTAAAAAGCATTTAAGTATGAAATTTTAATTGCTGTTGTCAAAAAGTACAGCTGTATGTGTACGTGTTAATTACCTTTAGTGTATGGTCTGTATCCCTCAGAAACACAGTCCTTTCCTTTGCTATGCTGTTGGTCTTGTAGAAGTCCACAAGCTGATTTAAGGAAGGGAAGATCTCCTCCCAAACAAAGTAATAGCCATCTCTGTCCTTTAACACCTTGAAATGCTGTACATGATCCCCATAGCTGTTCAAAGGAGACAGAATTTCAGAAGCACACAGCACTACAGAATATCAGAGCATTTACAGAATAAGCCCTCTAGGATTTCATAAAGTGACCCCAAAAACAGGACGCTTAAGTCACTCTTAAAGGGGTCATATGATGCGATTTAAATTTGTCCTTTCTCTTTGAACTGTTACAAGCTCTTGGTGCATAAAGAAGATCTGTAAAGTTGCAAAGACTAAAGTCTCAAATCCAAAGAGATATTCTTTATAAAAGTTAAGAGTCAACCACGTCTACCTAAAACGGCTCGTTCTAACACGCTCCCACATGTCTACATCACTGTGTGGGAAGATTTGCATAACGCCGTCCAAATGTTCACGCAAAGAAAGAAGGCGTAACTTTTATTCTCACTGTAGTATTGTTGTTGTTGCCGCCGCCATGTCGTGAAGGCGCTATGTTTCGTTGTGAAAGCAAAACTACTTGTTTGGTCTTCCAAAAGAGGATGATATCTGCTTCGTCATGCCTAGAGCTGATCCATGCTGGTCGCTGAGGAAATACATCTACTTTGCGCTGTGGATCGCTGGATCGGCTTTCACCGTGGACGAAGCGGAGTCCGGCCCGGGGTCGTCACATGTGGTTGCCGCAAGCCTCCTTCATCGAATCCGCCGGCTGCGCCGTTATCAAGCCCGCCACCTCTGCTCACTCTAGCCCCGGGCCTCTGCTCACTCTAGGCCGCCGTGTGTGATGCTGTGTTTCGTTGTGAAAGCGAAATTACTTTGTTTGGCCATCCAAAAATGGACACGACTAGAAATCAGTGGTTAAGTTGTATTTGCAACACTGTTCCAGAACACTTCAACCTTCAAAAAAATGTGTGCAGCACAATTTTATGGAGGACTGTTTACTGATCCTGGTAGAGTAGACTACAATGCCGGCTGTTTTTTATGTTTACGCGGCGCGATGCAACGCAACTTGTAAAAAGACAGAATAAGTCATTATAATTCATAACTATGTCCCCACTGGATGCAACGAATGCCTCGTTTATAATGGGTTTTCATGTTTTTGAATCATCGCTCCGGCCTGACAGGGCATCATCACAATATGGTAAGGGTCGTAACATTTCCATCACACGCTTGAGGTATTCGGCCAATCACAACGCACTGGATAGCTGGCCAATCAGAGCATACCTTGCTTTTCAGACCGATGAGCTTTGTAAAAATCAACGCGTTTCAGAAAGGCGGGGCATAGAGGAGAAACAATAATGTACAGTATGTGGAAAATAATGTGTTTTTTTAACCTTAAACCGCATAAACACATTTCATTACATCAAATACACAAAATAATGTTCTTTTTAGCAACATCATATGACCCCTTTAAAAAAAAATTAAAACCACGCACACACACACTTTTAAACCAAAACACTTTAAAGAAGGAATTTGCTGGTTTTTAAACAATCCTGACAGGTTTAAAACAGTAAGGTTCAAAACATCCTCTCTGCGCTGTCTTATTTTTACATTTTAGGATCTGTAAACAGCTATACTCAATGCAGGCCAAACATTTCACAACAATTAGTCAGCATGTCTTCTAAATAAAGTTTTGATGTTTCTTTGGTTGCTTTAGCGTAGAAAGCTCCTAGACATCTTTAAGAGATTCTGCAAATATTCTCTTCAAAGCCGTGATAACATTTAAATAATTCAGTGTTTGAAACAGCAAACTTTCTTTCAACTGTATGACGAAAGCATGTCTAAAGATGAATTGCGCTTTACGAATATTAATAAGATATCTTGATATTTCAGTGTAAAGTAGATCAAAGGTACGAGCATGAGTCATCTCATCATTTTTTGTGCATTCACAATGATACACATCTCTCTGCTTTTTGCAGCGCAGCAATGATAAAATCCATTTGTCACTCAGTTTACCTGAAAACCAAGTGCCAAGACTTGCTCATTTTAAGAAAGTGAAAAGCGTTATGTTTGAGAGCTTGCATTTCAATAAACCTAAAATCTTGTGACTGTCAATGTGAAATACTGCACTTCCTCCAAAGCTTCCTGAAAGTCAGACATAGATGCTTCATCCTTCAGTGCTATGTGCTGATTAAACTAGTCACAAGCACAACTGAGTCACAAGTCCAGCCAGATTAGGCTGTTTTAACAGAAATAAAGTCTAGCGAAGTCTGTGCATGATATGCTGGTGATGAGGTTTAGGGCATGGGTGAGGACAGAAGCTGTAATTAAATATAAATGTGAATGATTTGGTGGTCATTTCTCTCAGCCGTCAGTGCCATTAACAATGACCTACATTCAGTGCTTAAACCTTCAAAGCTGTTGTGGTTTGTAGCAAGGCAGGTACATCTTGCATGTGTTGAGGTAACAGCAAATGGCTGTGGTATGTTGCATTGTCTACAGTTTACTGCTGTTATAAAGCTGTTTCTTTTGAATTAATGTGATTGACAGTTTAATTATTTTATCTAGTGAACAGCCCAGTGGCAGCTTTAGCTCCCCAGTGCAGGATTACCTGCTTGCTGGCATTATCGCCTTTCACTGAAGATGATTGATAGGCCGATGCTAATGATCCTTTGTCATCATTAGCAACATAATGAAACCACTCGGTGAGAAAATAAAAAATAAATACGCAGGTTGTTCTGGATGGTTACCAAGGTGTTGCTAGGTGGTTGCACTAGCAAGTCTTGTGACTGCTGAGGTGTTCTAAGTAGTTTTAACTTATTGCTAAGTGGATGCTAGCCAGGTAAAAAAGTCCAATCACTTAGAAATAACTTAGCACTCTGAAACTTTTCAACAAGACCCACTTTTTTAAAGCATCATGTATTACAAATAGTGCAGGACAAGTTACACTTAGAGTGAAGGGTTTAATACTTAGGATTAGGAATGTTTGCTTTTGCAATTGTGAACTAATGTATATACAGTATACTTTAATATGCATAGAAGAATGTCATTGCAGTGGTCATGCCGCTCAAGCTATCTAAACTTGGTTTTGTTGGCAAGTCAGTCAGTGTCCCACTTTAAAACGGAGCAGATGGTTCTCTAGATATTTCACAGCTGAGTTATCTTCTTCAGCAATCTTCATTCAGCCAAGTAGAGTGACTAGACCTGTGGCACACAGCCAGATGAGATAGACAGCACCTCCTTTGTACACACTCAGAAAAAAGGTACAAATCTGTCACTGGGGTGGTACCCTGAGGTCTAAAATCTAAAAGGTACATTTTTGTACTTTATTTACACCTAAATGGTACACATTATTTGTACTTTAAAAGTTCACATTAGTTAGTAACTTTTGAAATGGTATGGCCCCAGTGACAAACTGTAAAGATTATATCATACAAACATTGAACACGATGTTTATAAAATATTTGTTTTTAAGTTGCATTTGCATGCATTTAATGTGTGTTTAATGTACACTAAAAAATGCTGGGTTGTTTCAACCCAAATTTGGGTCAAATATAGACAAACCCAACCATTGGGTAAAAAAATTAATAAAAAAAAAAATTTTATTAATTTTTTTACCCAATGGTTGGGTTTGTCCATATTTGACACATATTTGGGTTGAAACAATCCAGCATTTTTTTAAACGAGTGGTTTCCTGCACAAAAAACTTCCACTAAAAATACACTACTATTCAAAAGTATGAAGTGGATAACATTTAATGTTTTCAAAAGAAGTCTTTTATGCTCACTATAAGGCTACATTTATTTGATCAAAAATACAGTAAAAACTGTAATACTGTGAAATATTATTACAATTTAAAATAACGTTTCTATTTTAATATATTTTAAAATGTAATTTCGCCACCTTGGAATTATAAAATTCTATCTGACATTTTTTCAAAATGTAGTTATTCACATATTGTTATTCTGTGACAACTTATTTACATTATTTGATGTTTCTTTTGTAAGCTGTGTACATTTTGGGCCTTTTTTTTAGAAAACAAAAAGGCCTCTATCTACAGAAGTCTATGGAACGCAAACACTTTGAAAACTGCTCAGAATGCAGATAGAACCTTATAATTCCAAGGCAGTGATTTATTTTTGTGATGGCAAAACTGAATTTTTTGCATCTATTACTCCAGCCATCAGTCTCACATGATACTTCAGAAATCAATTGAATATACATTTTGTAGCATTATAAGTATATTTACTGTCACTTTAGAGCAATTTAATGCATCCTTACCCAATATAAGTATTAATTTCTCCAAAAAATGAAGAAAAAAAAACACCCCAGTGTACGTCACTGTTTCTAGTTATGCAAGATATTACAGAATGATTTGTTTATATCTTAATGTACATTTTTCCAGGATTTTAAGAATTTAATATAAAAATACTATAAAAACTGCTTTCTGAATTTATATTGAAATTAATGCAGGCTGCATGCTTGAGTTGCCAACCAGACGTAGATATCAACACTCAACATAAATTGCTCACCGATTCTGTTGAGCAATCAAACATAGTCTTAAACGGTCTTTTAAACATGCCTTGCACAATAAAAAACACTTACTCAGGGTATTTAGAGCATGTTAATGAATATGCTGAAACCCAAAAAGAGGAAGCTGTCATGGCCAGACATTTGTCATATCTGAAAATCCCAGGATATATTCTTTAAAATGGTGGCTTACGGTCTCAAAGAAAAACGGGGACATGAGTACTGTGGAAAATAAAATAATCAGAGCATCTGAGGTTTCTTAGGGTCTCTTCCCATTAACCCAGTTCAAATCTGGATGGCACTGGACATTAATGCCCAGAGTCATCAAAGATTTACAAAATCAGAGGCGTTCCAGGCATTCACATTGCTTATTTTGCACTATGACCTTGATTTGACATTTCACAGCTTTTATGGACATGCCAGAGTTAGATTTCTTCGATCACACAGAGATCACACTTGTGCCAGTCTGATTAGTAATCTGTATCCACAGACAGCACTCTCTCAAGGAATGCATGCAGAGCTGCGTCACACATTAGCACCGGACCTGCAGACCAGCTGCCAATTCCACTCTTCATAGCGTGCTGTGCAGTCATTCAATCTCACAATAACCCAAGCCGGTGCTTCCACACCTGAGGCCAGCCCTCACCTAAGACCGCAGCGCTGATTATCCCAGCCAGCTCGTTCCCGGGATCCCAGACAGGCTTGTGCTCTACCATTCAAACCCAACTCAGCCATCAAGAAGTGGATGGTAACGAGCCAGTCAGAATAATAATGTGATTCCAGCGCCAGCGCACTTGATGAATTTTAAATGAAATCTCTGCTCCGACGTAATAGCTTTCTGATTCTCTCATTTTCAGACAACTTCATGGTACATTTTCTTAAGCAGCAGAGGATATATTGGCTTCCTTTGCAAAGTAGGTCAGATGGGTTTTGATGAATCCTACAGTTTTTCCCCATTATTCGATTTCTAGTTATGCTTTTAAGAGGCATGCAGCACACAACAAATTACAACGACCCCAACAACAGCGCTTACAGCAGACTATAGGTTAGGAAGGCTGGGATGTGTCTTACCTCACCGACATGGAGAATTCTCCAGGTGCACTCTCACTCTCTCTTACTAAGAAGCTTCCACACTCCTGCTGGTGCAGTCGAGTCTCGGCCACATGTCTGGAGATACGGCCCGCAAACCATCTGTGGGTGAGATGGAGGGGCACAGCAGCGCTATTAGACATGCGATAAACAGCTAGAAAGGTTGCTGTAACTTAAAGGGGTCATATGATGCGATTTAAATTTTTCCTTTCTCTTTAAAGTGTTACAAGCTCTTGGTGCATAAAGAAGATCTGTAAAGTTGCAAAGACTAAAGTCTCAAATCCAAAGAGATATTCTTTATAAAAGTTAAGAGTCAGCCACGTCTACCTAAAACGTCTGGTTCTAACACGCCCCCACATATCTACCTCACGATGTGGGAAGATTTGCATAACGCCGCCCAAATGTTCACGCAAAGAAAGAAGGCGTAACTTTTATTCTCACTGTAGTATTGTTGTTGCCGCCGCCATGTCGTGAAGGCGCTATGTTTCGTTGTGAAAGCAAAACTACTTTGTTTGGCCTTCCAAAAGAGGACGATATCCGCTTCGTCATGCCTAGAGCTGATTCGTGCTGGTTGCTGCGGAAATTCATAAACTTCGCGCTGTGGATCGCCGGATCGGCTTTCCAGCCTGGCGTCGTCAAATGTGGTTGCCGCAAGCCCGCCGGACGCTCCTTCGTCGAATCCGCCGGCCGTGCCGTTCTCAAGCCCGCCGCCTCTGCTCACTCTAGCCCTCCGACCGTTCCTCACACTAGCCCCCGGCCTCTGCTCACTCTAGGCCGCCGCCGCTCACTCTAGCCCGCCGTGTGTGACGCTGTGTGTTTCATTTTGAAAGCGAAACTACTTTGTTTGGCCTTCCAAAAATGGACACGACTAGAAATCAGTGGTTAAGTTGTATTTACTGTCCAATCAGAGCACACCTCGCTTTTCAGACCGATGAGCTTTGTAAAAATCGACACGTTTCAGAAAGGCGGGGCATAGAGGAGACACAATAATGTACATTATGTGGAAAATAATGTGTTTTTTGAACCTTAAACTGCATAAACACATTTCATTACACCAAATACACAAAATAATGTTATTTTTAGCAGCATCATATGACCCCTTTAAATAGCATTGTGTGTATATTTTTATACACTTTATTACTATGTGGAAAACTACCGTCAAACTAGAGGAAATTTCTGTTTAACAAAGGTTGCTCTTTCATAGCTCAGCAGATACTGATGTTTCTGCTAAAAATCTTTATAAACAAATAAGTTGTAAATAATTAAGTTTTTTAATGACTTTGAAAGAAGTCTGTTATGCTCACCAAGGTTACATTTATTGGTTACAAAATACAGTAAAAATAGTAATATTGTCAAACATTATTCCACTGTTTTATTTGATAATTTGAAATGTAAAATATTCCTGTGATGATGACAAAGCTGAATTTTCAGCATCATTACTCGTCTTCAGTGTGACATCCTGAACATCCGTCAGAAATCATTCTGATCTGCAGATTTTTGTTTTTTTTTATAACACTTTATATACAATACAGATTGTGTCAAAGCAGCTTTACAGTGTCAAACAGGAAAACAGTTTGTCAGTAATGCAAGAGGACAATAACAAAGTGTCATTTTTCCAGTTAAAGTCATTGATGATTCAGGGATGTCATCATCCAGTTCAGCTCGCTTCTAATAGTGTTTGTGCAATCAGTCAAGCGTCCCCAACTAAGCAAGTCAAAGGCAACAGTGACAAGGAGCCAAAACTCCATCGGTGACAGAAATGGAGAAAAAAAACTTGGGAGAAATAGGCTCAGCTCAGCTGTAATCAATTATTCCTGATGTTCAGTTATTCTTAAAAACAGTTTTTGCTTCTTAATATTTTTTGTGAAAATCGGACTGTCTAAAGGCTAGAAAGTTCAAAAGAACAGCACGTATTTGAAATATAAATCTTTTGTAACATTATAAATGTATTTAATGTCACTTTTGACCAATTTAATGCTTCCTCGCTGAATACAAATATTAATATCTTAATCAATCAATCAGTCTTACTCCAAAGTTTTGAATGGTTGTGTATCCTGGTTTCCACAAAAATATAAGTAAGCAAAAACTGTTTTCAACATCGATGATAATACAATTGTTTTATACTGTGTGTGTGTATGTTTACATTGTATACTGCATATGCTGACATAGCTATAAAATAATGTAAAAAAAATCAAATATAACAGCTCAAATAATTTGGTCCTGGAAGAATTTTATGAGAAATATTTGCATTTATACTGACATATCTAACATATGACAACACGCTTTGGTATACTGGAATCAAATTTGAGATTTACGTGGTCTTTTTCTCTGAGAAGGAGGAGACTGTTTAATCTCAATGAGACAATTCACTTGTGCTCCATTCTGATCTACCAAAGTCAATACCAACACAAGTCAAATTAATACTTTCCAAGGATTACAGACATAAAATTGTACTTACGTGTGCGGCCTTACGCTGATATAGTTTTTAGGTACAAAGCCCTTCCTGTTCACCAACTCTGCTGTGTACCAGTTAGGATCATCTTCCATATTAGTGATCTAGTGGAAGAAAAGACCATAAACAAATCATATCATTCAGCAAGCAATGCATAAAACCAACACAAAACTGCTTTTACCTTGAGTACATCTCCCTTCTGAAAGCTAAGCTCGTCACTTTCCGTGGCACAAAAGTTGTAAAGAGCTACTGCTTCCATCCTGAGCTGGAGGTGAAGCCAGATCCCAGAAGATCAATGTGGGTAGACGTCCCACCACAGCAACAGAATACAGACGAGAGGAAAGGACGAGCCCAGAGAGCATCCACGCTGAAACAGCCCGTCCAGAGACACGCTCACTATCAAACACCGCACCGAGATAAATGAACCGAGAGAACGAGCATGAGAATGTGTGTGGGTCTAAAAGAGAGAGAGAGAGAAGTATGTGGGAGGGAGGCAGGGGTGGCAGTTCCTGTCTCAGTGTGCTCTTGTAGAAGGAAATACAGCTATGTGAGAAACAGGAAAGTTGAAAAAATGATGGGAGGACGACGAAAAGAATGGCCTCTTGAAAACTTCCTCTCATCAGAGAGCCGGACCTGCGTATTACAAGTAAAGAATAACACGCATGTGTTTGCCTGACTGCTGTTTTATGAGCAGATCTGTCACTGAGCAAGTGTTAGTTTAGACTTTTCTTCAGATATTACTAGCACTTACTAGTCTGGAAATAGCTGGAGATGAATCAAATCAGCTGAGGAGTTCATCTGAAAGAATTCATGATTCAAAGAACATATGTGTTTTGAGATAAGCAAACGTCCCCAGAGCTGCATGACTCACTGAACACCTCACAATGAATGTTTCTCTATTGGTGCTGCTGTTTAGCCCTGAAATGCACATCAACGTCCCATTTGTGGCTATAGATATTTCACAAGAAATGGTCTTTTCTTTTGATATTCCTCAGTGAAAAGAATTTTTGCACATTTATGTTTTTAAAATGAAACCTCTAGCTTTCATATGTTTTCATTTTCCATCTGTTAACTATATCTTTAAAATCATACACTCTAACAAATGCTGGATTGTTTCAACCCAACTTTGGGTCAAATATGGACTAACCCAACTTTTGGGTTAAAAATTTAATGTAAAAATTTAACCCAACGGTTGGGTTAGTCCATATTTGACCCAAAGTTGGGTTGAAACAACCCAGCATTTTTTAGAGTGTATCAATGAACATATTTACATTTAGTAAGAAAGTAGCTAGCAAGCTGTCCTCTCATTGAGCAACTGGACACACATTCTCTCTCACATCTAAATTATCATTAAAATTGATTTTCATTGACTAAACAATTAATTTTATATATGCATCTGATTGTATTTCACATGTTCTAGGGTTGAGTAGTTGCAGGATGGGAATACCCATTCTTGCTCTCATTTTAGAGCTTTGAAATAGACTATTTTACTGTAAGATGTCACACTCGAGACATCATGATCAAATTCAAAGAGTCTGTCTTGGCATTGCCTATGCAAGAGGACCGTAATGGGGCTGATTACGCACACAGACAGTCATTATTGCTGTTTGAGCTGATTTTATGAACACTCCCCAAGTCGGAGAGGAGCTGTTTACAAATTCCCTTTCAGAACATTTGAAGTTTAGCCATAAAGAAAGAAAGTTGCTTCATGAATGATCATTTAAATGTGACAAACCTACTGTATGTGTACAGACATAAACATCTAGTTAGGATTTCAGCAGCACTCAACACAATATTTTCCATGACTTAAACTGCTACTTCAACTTGGAAACATTTTGCACCACAAAAGACAATCTGTGAATGTGACTTGCACCCAGGTGTAGGATTGCACATGAGAAACTGCTGGTGGGGTGAAGCTGCAGACAGAAAGTCAAGATGCTTAACATTTCATTGCAGGAAGCCCATTGTAGCATTAATTTCACCACTTAGAGGAAACTATATGTGTTGGTGTGTGTGTGTTTTTATGGATCTTATTTAATTACATTACAGCTCTCACAGACCTGTAACTTCTTCTTTAAGAGGCTCCTCTGTCCTCCACTGGTTACCTGTATTAATGGCATCTGTTTGAACTCGTTATCAGTATAAAAGACACCTGTCCACAACCTCAAACAGTCACACTCCAAACTCCACCATGGCCAAGACCAAAGAGCTGTCAAAGGACACCAGAAACAAAATTGTAGACCTGCACCAGGCTGGGAAGACTGAATCTGCAATAGGTAAGCAGCTTGGTGTGAAGAAATCAACTGTGGGAGCAATTATTAGAAAATGGAAGACATACAAGACCACTGATAATCTCCCTTGATCTGGGGCTCCACGCAAGATCTCACCCCGTGGGGTCAAAATGATCACAAGAACTGTGAGCAAAAATCCCATATACACACACAGTATGTATGTCTGTGTGTGTATATATATCCGGAGAAACACATGCAACGATATAAACATTATGGGGGGCAGAAAAGGGCTTCCTGAGCATGAAACAAGGAAACCACAAACAGAGGGGTGTCTCGGTAACAGAGGTTGAAAAATATAGATGCACTGCAACCATTTCATACTTGCTAGTATTGCTAATAACCACACCATTTACATTCTCATTTACAAAGACGTTATGCACACCATTCTTCGCCAAAAAAATAAATAAATAAAGACTGGGGTGAAACTTTCTCCTAAACAAATAGTTTAGGATCAAATAAAAAGGATAAACCAACATAAAAAAAAATTCGGTTATAATTTACTCTTGTTTCAAACCTGCATTACATGCTTTTTTCTGTGGAAAATAAAATAGGATATATACAATACAACCAAAACGGTTTGGTTATTAACATTCTTCAGAATAATCATACAAGTTTAGAACAACATGAGGGGGAGTAATTTATGACAGAATTTAAATTTTTGTGTGAATCATCATTTAAGGATGACTAAATTATTTGTAGTCGTTGCATCTCTTACAGAATAAGCCATGCCTTACATCTAGCATATATTATGATCCACATTTAAAGGCTATTATAATACAAATATTCATGTTGGACTGTAAATCTGAGTTTCATTGCTCACTATTATTCAAATCTTGTGGATAGTACCATTAGATAATGAAAATTACACTGACTTGACAAAAGAAACAAGAGGAACACCATATTATGTCTAGAAGTCATGCGAAGGAAACTATGCAGATTGGGAAACATTTCTACATTGCTAAACGGAAACTACTGTTTTGCTTCACTGTGGGATGTCACATGCAGACTGTACGCAGAAATAAATGCATGCATCATGAAAGGGACCACACAGCTTCACCACACAGCTCTTTTAAGGTCAAAGACAGGGTCTTTTTTGAACACTTTTAGAGGAGAACAACATTATTGTTTACCACATATTGTAATTAATGAGATGACAATACTGAGATGTAATAAGATGGAGTAAAAGTGAGAACGATTGTACACAGATTTAGAAGTTGTTTCACTTCACTTTCCCCAAAGAGGATTTATCATCATTACACACGTCTATTTCAGTACCATGAGAAGGAAAATCTTCACCATGCTGCCTCTTACTGGTGAACTCCTGTCAATACTACTAAATCTAGTCTAGCCGACCATAAGTCAATGTATGCGTCACATTTCACTAAAAATTCTTCTTTAAAGAGTTGAACTGTGTCCACTGGTTTTTATTTCCAACAGTCAAATAGAAGATTCTCATTTTAACACATATATTATGTTTGTAAGTAGTAAAATGGCATTATAGTTACTAAAAAAGCATCATATTATGTTCATTCTAATGTTTTTACTGTTACATCTGGGTCCAAGTAAGTTCATAAACCTTAAGTGTCTTTTGTCTGTATTTGGTATGTGTATAAGTCTATGTGTATAAGTCTGTCTATTCAAATAACCATCTAAATTTTATTAATTTAAACCATTTGATATGAATTATATTTAATCATTATTATTTATTTACTCACTCACTCGCTTACTTACCGTTATTTCTTTCACCAAAAGAACAGTTTAAAATATATCACCTTTTTTGAGATGTGTTGATGCCATGAAATTTAAAATCAACTTATTTTTCCATTAAAATTATACATTTTCTCAGTTTAAACATTTGATATGTCATCTATGTTGTATTCTGAATAAAATATTGAAATTTGAAACTTCCACATCATTGCATTCTGTTTTTATTCACAATTTGTACAGTGTCCCAACTCTTTTGGAATCGGGTTTGTGTATATTAATGACAACTTCCACATCATCTGTCTGTTTTGTGTTTTTAGTCTCAAAAACATAGTAACCATATCTATTTTTTCCCCCTAAAATACCACTTAGTACAGTTTACTACAGTTAAACTGTGGTAGCATGGTAGTTGCCAGTAATGTAGTAAAATAAAAGTCTGATAATCCTAAGATTCTGGTATCCTAAGACTGTTTAAATTCTATAACTGCTTATTTTTGCTAAAAGAAAATTATTGCTTTAACTTTACCATAACCGTGGTGTTTTGGTGGAAATTAGGCTATTTTACATTTTTGCATAACAAAGGGGAATGCTATTGTGTAATATTGTACTGTTACGAATCGTCCACATCGTCTTCTGAGACAGAGCTATTTTAAACACGATGAGAACGTGAAGTTTATTTCCTAGAAACATTCCACCTCGGGGCCACAGTCAGATGTCTCCCATATAAGCCCGCTTGGGGGCCACATTCCGCCGAGTTATCGGTTTCGGTCATTCAAGAGCACACTTATCTCACGATGATGGAAAGTGTACACTCATTTCAGTAGAACACCGCTTAATAGGTGTCTTGGTTGACTTCCACGGCCGTGAAGAGGCTCGCAGCGGTGATATTTGGGAAATAAAGAGTTTTAAGAATGAAGCCCAGTGAGTTTGGTCACACCCTTTGGCTGGTCTCGCCCCTCAGAGGAGGATGAATGTGCAGTCAGAGCGCCATGTTGAACGCTGTGGGTGTCTCTCTCTCACACACACACACACACAAGCCCAGCACACTAACACTAACACACACCTCGACCGTGTCTTAGAAAATAAAGTTTCTATCTCTCTCACACGAGTAGTGTGTACTTATGCCGGGTGTTACCCCCGGTCATCATCGGCACAGGAGGTTTGGTAAGTTACTGGTTTTGTTTTCTAGTCGCTTCTCTCAGTGTGGCGATATCTCCACCGAGCACCACACACGTTTCGGCTTGAGCTTGAACTAATTCTGGGTGTTTTTGCTTAAACACGTTATTTAAAGCGAAAGGCTATGATAAAGCTCGATTTCCTTTGCGGTCTGAAAGGAACTAGAGCGATATTTGATTAAATTAGCAAGTTAGTCGGAGCTTAGCCACAGTTAGCTAGCCTAAACGGCTAACGTTAATACTTAAACTCACTTTATAGCTTTTAAAGAGTCGGTGTCCCTAAAAACAAAACCCCAAACCACCACAGCCTGGATGCGCTGAGTCTTACAACATTTTCAACAACATAATATTAGTAACATCAATTAGTTTAGTTTTTAAAAAGTTCTCGTAGTTAACGAAACTTTCGTCGTGTTTCTGTAGCTTGCTAGTTAGCAATTAAACCTTAGATGGAAACGGACTAAAAACGTTCATGTTGTTTTATACATTTAAAAATATACAAGGACAGTTAAGCGCAGGTTTGTTTTGTATTTTGGTCAATATTAGTACATTTTATTAGTTTGGTTGTGCTAAAGTTAGTTCGATAACGTACTTTAATACATTTGTAACCGGCCTTGTTTGGTTAAACTGCTTTTAACAAGCCTCGTTAGGATTATTTGTGTTTGTGTAACGGATAACGTATATTTAAATGGAGTTGTAAACTCGGATACTTTTCTACTCACCGCTGTAATCTTGGTCCATTTGGTACATAAGCTGTAACTTAAGTCCGTTTCGTCTAGCTATAGTATCTTATATCAATAATTTACCACGACTTAACTTTGGTTTATTCAAACCGTTCTTGAGATATTCACCAAACACTTTCTGCTCAGTGTACATTTATGGTGTTCTTGGATTAGTTTGTCCAAAGGTTTGTCTGTGAGATTACTGTGTAGTCAAAAATCCGTTGCTTAAGTTTGGGCAAAGACGGATTTGTGGTTTGGCGAGTTTTTGTCGACATTACAAAAAGATTGTGGACAGTATGACCAGAACGGTTTTATCCCCATAACACGGAGATTTCTCACAGTTCCTCCTCTGATCTCTTGCTGGACACACCCGTGAACGAGGGGAGCCGTTGTCTGTTGTTTCTGTGATCAATTTCTGCATGCATCTGCATCTTTTAATGTTTTGCTTCCTGTAATTAGACAAAAAGAGTCTCTGGAGGACAGCACAGCAAGAGCCGATCATCTGCCTTTATTTAGCCACCAAAGTGGAGTCTACCATTTGTCACGTCTTGAATATTGAATACATTAGATGTTGAGAGATTTCTGTAGCATTATGTATAGGAAGCAGTTGACTTGAAGTGGCAGAACCGGCTGGTTTACCTGTGAGGAGAAGCCCGTTCTCACAAGCGCTGGCTTATATAACATCCACCTTTTTCAGTTCGCCCTGCAGGCCTGACTTCTATGGAGTAATTCAAGATATGTGTGCATTTCCCCCCTAATTCTCCCTCTTAATTCTTGTAGTGTTTTAGCATGCAAAATCTTAACACCTGCTTTTTCTTCGCTGCTGGATTCTCTCTGCAACCACACACACCCTTCCTTGATGCTTCCACAATGGTTCCTTAAAGACATGAGACATGCTGGCACTTGCCATGCTCGTCTTTTGTTTGGATTGAGTCATATCAGGGTAGCCTGTTCTTCACAGCTGTGCGGAACTTGCTCTTGGTGTTGCTTATGCAGGATTAGTATTCATTGCATGGGTGTCATGCAGCCGGTCATGGATCAGATGGCCTGCGCATCTCAAATGTTGGAGGAATAAGTCAAAGCAGTTGCTGTGTGCAGTAAGGTCACCGTGATTCTTGCCTTTTTGCTGCCAATATTGTATGGCCTGTGTTGTGTGGGCTGATTTTCGCTTTAGTGCCTGTGTGCAATGTGCATTAGAGTTGTTTTTTGTTCTCGTGAAATTAAAAATAGTCTTTCTCTTCTGGGAAAATGGGCCGAAAATATTGAAGACCTTTTCTGTGCTGCTCATATTGTTAGACCCACATAGATGAGGTCTAGAATGAGAATTCCCCTCCCCCTGTAGTTGAGTAGCCAAATAGTGAATGATTACTCATTGATGTGACATAATTAAAAAAATAATTATTTTTAATTAAAATATTTTAATATTTTAAATTCCGTAAAAATTGAATTTACTGTATAACGAGGAATTTCATGGAATTTGTCTTATTTTTGATGAATAAATAAAAAACAGGTCAGTAAATATATATATATAGACTGTGTCTGTGAATATTAAACTGCAAAAAGACTTATTTAAAAACGAATCCTCATGTTCTGCATGTTCATTTGAAAATACACAACACAGAATTTGTGAAAAAATATTTATTCAATAATTATTTATTCAATAATTAAAAAATATTTATTCAATAATTATTTATTCATTTTAGATGTTTACATTTGGAAAAGCTGTGCTTCCTGCATAAACTTGCCCCTGTTGGATTGGCAGTAGCTTGCTTGCCCTACACGGTTACCTTGTTTAATTTCTTAATTCAAGTTATATTTTGTTCTATTTGTGTTTAAGTTATTTGAAAGTGAATTGGAGTTTACTGTTAAGTGCACTGATGTCAGACTCATTTAGAATAATAAAGCTTATTGTTAAATTGTTAAATACCCTGCCTCCACTACATAGGCCTACGTTTGTCACATCATTTATAAGTGTTTGATAACTCAAATGTGGTGATCATTGCAAAAAATGTGTTTATGTATATATATTCTGTTTATGTAGGCTATATACTCTATTCTATATACAGTACCAGTCAAAAGTTTGGAGACGTGAATGGGAAGTGTGCCCAAACTTTTGACTATACTGTACTATAATATAGCCTACACACAAAGAATATCGGGCGATATATATCGATATTGGTCTTTTTCCCCCCTCCCTAATATTGGTATCGGCATCGGCCCCTAAAAAACCCATATCGGTCAGGCTCTGTAAAGTATGTATTGTACCCAAACCACCTGTTTTAATAGCAACTGCATCAACACAGGAAAGAAAACTGTCAGTCAAACCATTTAATGGGGTATTCGGTTTTTATATGGTAATACATTTTCACCTTAATTTTAGAATTTGCATTTTATTTGCTGGTGATATTCAGCAGTTCTCCAAATAAGTAATTTTATTTTTGAGTGCACTAAATTTATGCATTCTAAAGGGCCGTTCACATAGAACACATTAATTCACCTTTTTCATTGTTTTCTCATGTTAGAACCGTGCACATGAAACATTAAAAAAGGGACATTCAAATAAGTTTAGTTTTTAAAACACATTGCAAGACCATACACTTTTCCCAATCCACTTTCCACGTCTTGTGTTTTACCTTGGTTTTAGCAAAGGTAAAATTAGCTGGCATACAAAATCTGCTCCGTTCTCTTTGCAGTTAATTAGGAAAATACTGTTAACCAAATATTGAAGGAGATTTCGAGGAGGTATTCGACAGTTCTCAGAATAAGGAAGTTCTGTAGCGATCTGGGGTTGATAAAACACTGCCAATTCCCCAAAATACATTTATAGCAGCATTTCCATGTAGTGCAACAGGAGTGTTGTCAAAACTGTATTTTATAGAAGCAGATCGGGTTCTTTGGGACTCCTCTTTTTTTGAAGCATTTACATCTTTTAAAGTGTCCTAGTATTACTTCAGCCGATTTCCTGGACAGGTTTCATGTCTTCTTGAAGTAGAAAACAGAGAGCCAGTGCTGCTCACAGGACTTGCTATGCTCAGTCTCTGGCGCTGCTTCAAGACCGATCACTGAGACTCCTTGATATTGGCAGGACATTGCCAGACCTGTTCTTTTAGTATGGAGGAGGCCATCCTTACACAGACCCGGGCCTGTGTGCTGGCTTCCTGGGCCCCCGTCACAGTGAGAGCCACTGGAGCTTTGTTCCGGTAGTGATACAGTTGCCCCTCTCTTCCTCTGATGTGCTGGGCCTGAATTGGTCATTAAAGCAGCAGATGTTTCATTAGGCCATGGCTGTATTCATGTGTATGCGGGCTTGGGGGAGCGGAAGTGGGGGTTGCTCGTAAGGCAGCGCTCTATTGGCTCCTCCGCGGGAGAGCAGGAGTCACATTTCAGTAGCTTTTAATGAATTTATGGGATGGGTTGAGATGGTTTCTTGGCGATTGAAATGTCATGGTGAGCTCAGGACAGGAAACTTATATTTAGTTATTACTTTGATGCCTCATTTGTGCTGAATTCAAGCATAGATTGATTTTACATGCCGTACTGTAATAGAGAGCATGGTATGGTGCAATTACTTTTGGGAAATAAGATGTCTTCCCACATGAGTGTTGTGTTACCGTAAAAGATGAGTAATAGGAAGCACTTCACACACTAAGCCGCCCTTCTGTGTGTACACGGTTATGTTTTACTCCACGTGTACCTGGGTGGTATGATGCGTTGAAAAGTGAACAGCTGTGATCCATTTCTCTATATCTGAACTGTGGTATTAACTGAAGGAGCTGCAAGTGTAGTTTGGTAATGGACCATTAAACTTCTGTATGCACATTGTGCAATTCACCATGGTTATCAACATGATCACTTTCTTTTTGTGTAATGTTTGTGGAAAGAAAAATGAACATGATAATTGCTTTTACTGTTTTTGTGTGCACTAGATCTTATGCAGTCTAATTGTGCAACTATTACTAGGTTCTGGTTTGAACCTTTTCCGTTTCTGTCTAACATTTTGGTTTTGTGTTTCAGGTAATGGAGGAATTCATCGAGCTGGCTTCCTTCACTCTGTGGAAATGGTTTTAACAGGCACAGAGTAACACGGAGAAACTGTTCAAACGGAGAACGTGTGTTCGAACTATTACACAACAGACTTCTCTTATTTATTTTTATTTTTTTAAGCAAAACTGAGTTTTTTATTTTCAATTCTCAAGGATTTTAACACTACACGCCACCATGCCAAGCTCAACTATTCGGAGACAGATGAAAAATGTGGTAAATAACTATTCGGAGCCTGAGAAGAAGGTCAGGGAAGCGACTTCCAATGACCCATGGGGCCCCTCCAGTTCTCTGATGTCAGAGATTGCCGACCTCACTTACAATGTGGTGGCCTTTTCGGAGATAATGACCATGATTTGGAAGAGGCTGAATGACCACGGAAAGAACTGGCGGCATGTGTACAAAGCCCTGACGCTGCTGGACTACCTGATCAAAACGGGCTCCGAGCGAGTGGCCCTGCAGTGCAAAGAGAACATCTTTGCCATACAGACGCTCAAAGATTTCCAGTATATCGATCGGGATGGCAAAGATCAGGGCATCAACGTCAGAGAGAAGTCAAAGCAGCTGGTTGTTCTGCTGAAGGATGACGACCGTCTGAAGGGTGAACGCTCTCAGGCCCTGAAGACTAAGGAGCGCATGGCACAGGTGGCCACCAGTGTGGGCAGCAACAATCAGATCAGCTTCGGCCGTGGCTCTAGCCAGCCCAACCTCTCCACCAGCTACTCAGAGGAGTATGGCAAGTCTGAGGGCTCACCTGCATCATATCATGGATGTAAGTTTCTTTAGCTTGTTAACTTGCAAGCCAAATTAGATTAGCTGAAATATGTGGCCCTGGAGCACAAAACCAGTCATAAGTAGCACGGGTATATAGGGCTGCACTGACGAGCTGCGCAAAAAATCGCGCGAATATGAACGTGGTTTTGCGCAGCTCGTCAGTGAACAATGGCTCTGTGTAGTTAATGCTGCTCAATGTGAAAGCACGCAGGTGATGGAGATTTACCGCTGATTACAGAACCAACTTTACTGATAAGATGCGCATTAAATATTGCATGCGATTTATCGTGGAGCGCTACGGGTATATTTGTAGCAATAGCCGGAAATACATTGTATGGGTCAAAATTATAAATTTTTCTTTTATGCCAAAAATCATTAGGATATTAAAACTGCAGTCCGTATTTTTTATTTTGGTTAAAAATAATCCAAAATCTATATTTGAGCAAGTACATAACCAGCCAGTGTTCAAAACTATCGCCTTCAGCCCGATTCACAACGGTTAGCTTATAATAATGTTTTCTAATTTGAGTGGTATGGGTGGTTTCGTGGGAAATTTGAGCATGCTGCTGCGTCATTTCGTCACTTCTGTAAACAAAAAGAAGTTGTCCCGGCTACTAGGCTATTGCATGTGAGGATCCTGCAGGTGGCAGATCGTTAGCCTTTTTTCTCACAGCAGCTAGAATAATTAAATGTCAAAAAATAATTTTGAGTGCAGATTGTAATCCAGAAAGGATTATATGAAAATAAATTATATTCCAGTTTTAAATGTGCTTCTGATTACAGATCAGTGGGATTACACAATTTTGTATTTTAAAGACAACCAGTTCGAAGGGAGCATAGTTTGCTTTTTGGGTAAAAAAAATTTCTTGGTATGAAATTCGAATGGTATGGCAATTAGTGATTAGACTGTACTGAAATTTAAATCTACACATACTGTACTCATAGTCACACAATGCTGATGTTGTTAACATTAATAATCTGAGAATAAAGTATAACAATAATAATAATTTGCATGGTTTGATGTGATATGAGCTAATCGATCGTTAGATTAAATCACTATTGGTAGCACGATTTATTGTAATGCTTTTTTCCTCAGTTGGTCAGAACAAACGTGGCAGACTTGTTACTTGTTCAGAAGACAATATCCGGTGAAAATTCTTATTTGAGTCATATATTCCAAGACGTAGGCTAGAATCTGTGATGATTATGAAGTATAAGATTCACACCGGTGTGGTGACTGACTGCCACACATACTCCTCAAAACATTAGATTCATCCGCGCTGGAGCCGTGCCAGAGTACAACCCACACAAGGAAGATAATTCTGCAAGTAACTGCAATTCCAGGTTTTCAAACAGAGATGGCGATAAAGAGGCAAAGCTTAGGACTGTAGCTTTAAGTAAAGATCATGTACCATGAAGATATTGTGTAAATTTCCTACTGTAAAAATATCAAAACTTAATTTTTGATTAGTAATATGCATTGCTAAGAGCATAATTTGGACAACTTTAAAGGCGATTTTCTCAATATTTAGATTTTTTTTTGCACCCTCAGATTCCAGATTTTCAAATAGTTGTATCTCGGACAAATATTGTCCTATCCTAACAAACCATACATCAATAGAAAGCTTATTTATTCAGATGTTGTATAAATCTCAATTTAAAAAAGTGAACCCTTATGACTGGTTTTGTGGTACGGGTCACATATTTAATAAACAAACATGCAAGAGGCCAGTGTCATCTTGTTGAATCAAATCCCTGTAAGACCCCAAAATGATGCCATCGGCTGATGGGTACTTTTGGTGCGACGAAGTCATGTTGGAAAGATCATATTTACGTGTTGAACACCGTCATAATTATGTGTGGAAAACTCATAACTTTCTTTAAACCCCCAGTTTCCAAGTTGGGGGTGTACCCGGTATTGTACAAACATGACAGAATATGTAACTATTACATTTACAATGAAATTCATAAATTAAATGCAAATATAAAAAAGCAAAAACACACCTAATGCACTTTCATTATTCATCATTTTATAGAAGAAGAGTTAATCATTTTTGCTGAATTTTTGCACTCTGACCATAGTGGCTTGAATGCACCTTACGTTGTGACTTCCAAACTTGTTAATACGAACTTTCCCTGGAGGACTTGAACGCACCATGTATCTAGTGCCAGATTAGGAGTCTTGCGATATCGAAAGCCTGGAATACACTACACAATTTTTGCCCTGATTTTTCTGCTGATTTACAGTCTGGAGAAGTCAACGCTAGTTGCTGATAGTCAGCGCCAGTCTGCAGATTAGAGTTGACGGATTCCACAGAAAATCGTGTAATGTATGATGGTCACAGACTCCGATTTTTTTAGCTTCAGGCTTTGATTCCATCCAGTCAGAGGATGAACATGTTTGATATTTTCAGCCAATTTTAGAACGCATATTGTTTTCATTTGTCAGTCATCTCCTAACAACAAGGCGCACGTTTCTGTGTGAGTTTGTTGTGATTGGAATGATTTCAAAGTCTGCTATTGTGTGATCCTCAGTCGTTTAGTGTATGATGGCCAGTTTTCCTCTGTCACTACTTACAAAGTCGGTAAGTATATGATGCCTAGTGTTTTAAAAATCTGTTCAGATTTTAAAAGTCGTGTAGTGTATTCCAGCCTTAAAGGGGTCATATGATGCGATTTCAAGTTTTCCTTTCTCTTTGGAGTGTTACAAGCTGATTGTGCATAGATAAGATCCCTGAAGTTGCAAAGACTAAAGTCTCAAAACCAAAGAGATATTCTTTATCAAAGTTAAGACTCTGCCACGCCCCCCTAAAACGGCTCGTTCTAACACGCCCCCACATATCTACCTCACTGTGGAAATATTAGCATAATGCGGCCCAAATGTTCACGCAAAGAAAGAAGGCGTGGTTTCAGTATCCGCAGTTAGTGTTGAAGCAGCGTGTCAGGGAGACGCTGTGTGTTTCTAGGCGAAAGCAAAAGCACTTTATTTG